>NC_041381.1:221033396-221085420 GCF_002162155.2 Triticum dicoccoides | reverse complement strand
CACCACCACCGGCGACCACCGCCCCCACCCTGAACCCTAAGATAGATAGTGGGGTACCTCTCCGGCGAGCCCCCTCCCCGCTGTGGCTGGTTCTTCCTTAACTCCGGCGAGCCCCCCACCCCCTGAAAATCGACCAACCCGAAAGTCGATTCGGTCGACTGAAGTGTAGCTAAATCGGAGCAGCATTGCAAGAAAGATCAAGAGCGAGAGCAGCAATGCAAGCAAGAGCAAGAGCAAGAGCAGGACAAGCAGGGGACCGAGAGCAAGAGAAGAGCAGCAGCGCGAGCGAGAGCTAAAGAAGAAACATCTCCTACTAATGTGGACGTCGCCGGCAAGGGAGCGACGCCATGGAGGAAGTGGCTGACGACGCCGCCATGGATGGAGCCGCGCCGTGTCGGCTCGGGACCGAGCGCCTCCAGCACCGTGAGATCGAATCAAGAAGAAAATGCGGTGATTAGTGTACAACCTCTTTCGTGGCGCCGATTAGGCCTCAGCTTCATCCGAGGAAACGGTGATGATGATGCTCTTCCGGTGGTGCAGGTGAAGACGGTGGTGTGGGAATGGAGGTGGCGCCAAAGACGAGGAGAACGTCGGGGCAGCTCCTTGGAGGTGGAGGACAGGGTGGCTGAACCGGCGGGACGACGAGATCGACGATGGATCCTCATCTGGTACGGTGGATGAGGGACGTCGAGGTGTTGCTGTGGACGATGTCATCGAGGAAGAGGCTCCGGCTGGGTGGTGGACAGAGGAGGGTGTGGGGCTTCGCGGGTTTTTGTGGCGTCGGTGTACGAATGGGTGGGCAGATGGGATGGGAGTGGGGAACCATGGCTTAGGGACGCAATTGTCCAAAATGTGGGGTAAGTTACAAAATTACCCCCACCGATTTGAGCTAGGCGGTTCTTTCGGTTCAGGGGTATCACGAGCATTTCGCGTGTCGGGATTTCACAGGAGGTGGGAGTTTTCAGACGCGTTGTAATTTTGGAATAGCAAGGCGCGGGTTGAGATGGAGGGAGTTGTCGGAGCACAATGAGATAAAGATATATCTTAAATATTTTGGGGTAACAAGGCGCGCGTTGAAGAGGTGGAGTTTCGCAGCACGATAGATAGAGATGCTAGCTTGAAATTTCGGCATAACAAGGCACGACTTTAAATTTCAGGAGAACAAGCTTAACGTGTACCCAAAAAAAGACAATTCACACCTCATCACTAGAGAGAGCTATGTCCCGTTTTACTATATTACTAGAAATGCATTCAAATACAACAAAAAAAATCAGGACAACAAACATAACGTGTACAGTACCAAAACAATTTGCACTTCCCTCAACAATAAAAAAACAATGTGTGTTGTCTAGCATATG
This sequence comes from Triticum dicoccoides, assembly GCF_002162155.2. Classification (NCBI taxonomy): domain Eukaryota; kingdom Viridiplantae; phylum Streptophyta; class Magnoliopsida; order Poales; family Poaceae; genus Triticum; species Triticum dicoccoides. The sequence continues at coordinate 221,084,062 of NC_041381.1, read as the reverse complement.
GACTAAATTTGAGTACATTTTCCCTGTTTGAATGGGATCGTACTCGGGTTAGTTATACAACCATCTAAATATTATCTTCACAACACATGACATGAATATAGGAGAAGTAAATTCCTATATAAATACGAACTACATGTACATACGATCTCAAATTCAAATATATGTATAGATTTTATGTTGAATTCAAATCATAGTACACGTATGCTCTAGCTAGATGTTCGGAATCTAAACCATGTATGATATACTACGTACAATGTGTTTAACAAGCACACCACACACACAAACACCATTTAGACTAGTAAGGTACACGTGCATTGCACACATGAGATTTGGCAACCAAATTATGAATAAATACCACATTATAGCATGTAAGCTTTGAGTCATATATGCATGATGTAGATGTTCATTTAATTCTTATAGTTCATTTCATTCAAAATCATCTAGTTTTTATAAGAAAGCTAATCTATTTTAAGGTTCGTAGAATTGTGCGTTGTAAGGCATAAAGTAAAAACAAATAATGGCAAATCATGTAGAAAAACATTTGGGCAATTCTGATACGGAAGATTCTAGAACAAAGAAGAAGTGCTTGTATTTTGAGGTTTGTGCATTATGCTTAAGTTCAACCATGGAGTCTTCTAGATTATACATGTGGCAAAATCTGGTGGAATCTAGATGATATCCAACGACCAGTTGTGCTCAAATTTGCCATCTCTGCACCATCGGATTGGCCTCATCCAACGACCATCTTTCAAAGTTAAAGTTATCCGCACACTATATAAAAATATAAAATATAATATATATAGGGGTATAGATATAGATATGTGATGCGAAAGCCACCCATCATCTCCAATTAGAATCATGTCTGCCATCGATATCTCAAATACAAATCAGTCTGACCTTGTTCAATGTGTATACAATACAACATGCTCGTTTCCAAACCACACCACGCATATCTCAGTTATATTCATGCATGCATGGGTTTCAAACATCATGATCTCTTATTCAAATATTTGAATTCTACTTTACATTGATTATGACGTCACCTAGTCTTTTACACCCACACAATCATCTTCTCTTTATAATTGTACCATTAATTTTCTCTCGTGCATGCATGCACACACAGTACCAGTCAACATTATCCATCGCACACATGCAATCTTTTTCATCAGGTCGGTCTCCCATGCATGCATGCACACACACACACACACACACACACACACACACACACACACACACACCTCCCCGTCCCCATCATATCAGGCATTCTTTATCTCTCACGTGCATGCGCAACGATCGATGCTCCTCTATGTGTGTGTATATATAGCTAGGTCTTTCACAGTTTTCCACACAAACCGATCAATCTATATATCTAGTGAGGTCTCACTCTCTTTCCCACGTCCACATCGATCAATCTATACCTCTCTATATAGGATTACATAGCTAATACACCCACATTAATTATATATCCAATGTTCCCCTCTCATCATCCATGCCTCGGCTTCATCTCTCAGACGTGCGCACAGTGGCGAAGACAGGGGCAGCAAGGGCCCTGCCCCCCTAACATCACTATATATCAAGGCTAATATGAATGTGATCATTAGACAATTGCTGGTAAAATGGTTTAAGTTGATAAATTGGCCCTCCTCATAAAGGATTAGCAATGCTTGGCCCCCTAGCTCATTTATTTTTCAATGGCTCCACCACTGCTCACAACAGCGCACGTTCTTGCCCCCTCTCTTCAAATATCGATCTCGCACTTGTGTAGTCCTTCATAGTCTCCCTCCACTTGGCCCCTCGCACCATCTTCTAGCCCCCCACCGGATTTTGCCACATGTACAATCTAGCAGACTCCATGGTTGAACTTAAGCATAATGCACAAACCTCAAAACACAAGTGCTTCTCCTTTGTTCTAGAATCTTCCGTATCATAACTGCCCAAATTTTTTTTAGTTGAATTGCCATTATTTGTTTTTACTTTATGCTTTACAACGCACAATTCCATGAATCATAAAATAGATTAAGGGCTTCTTTGATTCAAAGGATTCTCAAAGGAATTTTGGAGGATTCTAATGCTTAGGAATTTTTCCTTTCTTGGTTGTTTGATTTGTAGGTTTGTAAACCATAGAAATTTTTCCATAGGATTCATTTGCACTAGATTTCATAGGAAACATCCCATCCACTCAAACCACTTTGAAAGAATCCTGTGTTTTTTCTATGCACAATGTAATACTTGTACAATCCTGTAGGATTCAAGATGACATTCCACTCTAATCCCATGTTTTTCCTATTCCCGCATTTTGGAAATCCTACGAATCAAAGAGGCCCTAGCTTTTTTATAAAAACTATTTTTCTAAATGAGATGAACTATAAGAATTAAACGAAGGTCTACATCACGCATATATGACTTAGAGCTTACATGCTATAGTGTGGTATTTATTCATAATTTGGTTGCCAAATCTGATGCGTGCAATGCACGTGTACCTTACTAGTACTTCGAGTATGTGCAAACACGTAAATTAGAATTCCAATGGCACGCTACACAGTGTCTCTCTTACAGTTCATGAAGCTACGTGGCACATGTGGAGGCGTTGTCAAAACCTCCTTGTGTGGATTGATCATAGTGGCGTGCTGCTGCTTCCAGAAGAATGTACTCGTCCTCTCTGAGCCACACTGGTGGTACATGCACGAAGCGAAGATGTGTACGCACGCCACACACACACTCATTCCCTCGCACGCACATGCGGGTACATGGGGCAACACATTTTTGTACGAAGATCCACCCCATGTGATAATTTGACGCGTGTAAAGTCCTTCATTTAATTGATGGTCAATTAATACAATGCATGCAAATTGAGTGGACGTGAGGGCGGAAGAAAGACATTACTACTCCACTGCGCGCATGCAAGTAGTTAAATCATGGGGTGCCAGTACTTCCATTGGTCTCCTTAGTATTTTGTGCCAATTTTTGACCATATTTGTAAGTAACATAATATTTATGCATGCCATAAAAAGTGGCACAAAAAAAGGGGGCCAATAAACAAGGACGCACGCAGCCTGATCAATTTTTGCCAGGGCTACTGTTGGTGGCCTTTGTATTTAAATATGGACCAGTTGTGGCGGCGCCGCTGGGCATGCATCGTAGGCGAGGTGAGCTGGCCTCCTTCCCCGCTAGCGATGCAGTGACCTAGTCGGTTGCTACTGCAGTGAACTTGCAACACTATGTCTGTTTGCAACCTTGACAATCACTCCACCTATATGTATTGTTTTCCTGTAAAAAATACTTGGTCGTTTGGAAAAAGATGGTAATTGATTTATCACTAGTTTTAGAATGCTTGGTCGTGACAATCAACCGAAGCCACTGTCGGATTTAGGGATCCGACAACCCTTGAGAGGTTCGAACTCTGGGTTGCGTGCGGAGATCTCAACCTCCCAGCCTGCCTACTCGCGATCCTCCTAAGCCTAGCGCGTCGAGCTTAAAGAGACAAAGACACATAGATTTATACTGGTTCGGGCCACCGATGTGGTGTAATACCCTAATCCAGTATGGTGTGGGGGATTGCCTCGAGGGGCTATGGATGAACAAGTACAGTGGATGAACAAGCCTTAGGAGGAGAGGTGTTCTTGAGCTGGTGTGGTGGTCGGGTGAGAATGGATCCCCTTTTTCCTACTATGGTGGTGGCTAGTCCTATTTATAGTGGCCTTGGTCCTCTTCCCAAATATGAGCGAGAAGGGATCCCACAACGGCGAGATTTGAAAGGGGACAAGTAGTACAGTCTACCCTGACAAAAGTAATCTTCGCCTGCAAAAAGCCTCTGGTCGTGACGCTGCAGTGGGCTCGTCGATGACCTCCTTCCTGCCGTCCCGGCAGTCTTGGTCTTGTTGCACCAGAATGGAAACCTTTGGCTGATTCCTCCGGACTCCGCGCCTGTGGCTTGCCTCCTTTGCACCGAAGAGGAAACCTGTGCTCTGCGCCCGCCTGGCCTTGGTCGTCATGGCTCACGTCAGCTGAGCCTCATGAGATAAGTTGCATAGAACTCTCCGCCCCTTAGGAGCCCTCCTGAGGAGGCCACTTCCTTTGGGGGTCTTAGCGTCGTCCCCCTCACGAGGCTTGGTCCCTCGCGAGGGTCTTGTGATGTTGGTGTTGATACCGAGCCATACCAGGCCGTCGATGAAGCCACGTGGTGGGCCGCAGGCAGGCAAGGCTGGATACCCCCGAATCCAGGACATCGACATTAGCCCCCGGGCCCAAGGCGCGCTCGGGCTTGGCTTCCAGGCGAAGCCAAAGGGCAAGTGCGGAGCGCCGCGGGCCCTAACCGCCTGCGGCCTTGATGATGTGTGGCGATTGATGGGACGTGGGCGATTCTGCTTCCCCACGCTGCCTCGACAACTTCTCGACTTGACTGGTCGATGCGGCATGCATAAGGTCATGATGGCGCGAGGTCGTGGAAGCCGGCGGTTGGCCTCCCTTGGCTATAAATGCGAGGGAGGGGCGGAGCCCCCTGTCCATATTTCCTTCATCTTGCTCCCGCATGCTTCTCTCCTCTCCGTCTTGCTCCCATGGCGTCGCCGAAGAGGTTTTCAGTGGCCGAGAAGGGGAAGGCCTCCAAGGAGGGGCCAGCCTCTCCTCCTCCCAAGAGGGGCCATGGCCGTCCCCGCAAGCACCCTGCGGTCCCTCCGGTAGCATCCAGGGGGCGCGGGCACGCGCCCGCAGAGGCAGCGTTGCTCTAGGCGCCCGCAATGGCACCTCTTCTCGCGGCGGGGGCCAACAGCTTCGGAGCAGGCTCCATGATGAAGGGAGGCGCGTCGTGGTGTCTCAGCACAAAGAACTTTCGCAATGGTGCATACTCAGGGAAAACACTTCTTGATAATTAGTGAGAGATCATCTGAAAATGCTACCGTCAAACTAAGCAAAATAAGATGTATAAAAGATAAACATCATATGCAATCAAAATATGTGACATGATATGGCCATGATCATCTTGCGCCTTTGATCTCCATCTCCAAAGTACTGTCATGATCTCTATCGTCACCGGCATGACACCATGATCTCCATCATCTTGATCTATATCAATGTGTCGTCACATGGTCGTCTCGCCAACTATTGCTCTTGCAACTAGTGCTATCGCATAGTGATAAAGTAAAGCAATTATTTGGCACTTGCATCTTATGCAATAAAGAGACAACCATAAGGCTTCTGCCAGTTGCCGATAACTTCAACAAAAACATGATCATCTCATACAACAATTTATATCTCATCACGTCTTGACGATATCACATCACAACAAGCCCTGCAAAAACAAGTTAGACGTCCTCTACTTTGTTGTTGCAAGTTTTACGTGGCTGCTACGGGCTGAGCAAGAAACGTTCTTGTTGGGGAACGTTGCAGAAAACAAAAAATTTCCTACGGTTTCACCAAGATCAATCTATGGGTTCATCTAGCAATGAGAGAGAGGAGTGCATCTACATACCCTTGTAGATCGAGCGGAAGCGTTCAAGAGAACGGGGTTGAGGGAGTCGTACTCGTCGTGATCCAAATCACGGGAGATCCTAGCGCCAAACAGACGGCACCTCCGTGTTCAACACACGTACGGTCAGCGTGACGTCTCCTCCTTCTTGATCCAGCAAGGGGGAAGGAGAGGTTGACGAAGATCCAGCAACACGACGGCGTGGTGGTGGATGCAGCGGGGATCCCGGCAGGGCTTCGCCAAGCGTCTGCGGGAGGGAGAGGTGTAGCAAGGGGGAAGGGAGGCGCCAAGTGCAAGGGTGCGGCTGCCCACCCTCCCCCCTCTATATATAGGGTCCCTAGGGGGGGCACCGGCCCTAGGAGATGGGATCTCCTAGGGGGGCGACAGCCAAGGGGGTGCCTTGCCCCCCAAGGCAAGTGGAGGCGCCCCCTTCCCTAGGGTTCCCAACCCTAGGCGCAGGGGGGCCCACCAGGGGCTGGTTCGCCTCCCACTTCAGCCCATGGGGCCCTCCGGGATAGGTGGCCCCACCCGGTGGACCCCCGGGACCCTTCCGGTGGTCCTGGTACAATACCGGTGACCCCCGAAACTTTCCCGATGGCCGAAACTCGACTTCCCATATATAATTCTTTACCTCCAGACCATTCCGGAACTCCTCGTGATGTCCGGGATCTCATCCGGGACTCCGAACAACTTTCGGTTTGCTGCATAGTTATATCTCTACAACCCTAGCATCACCGAACCTTAAGTGTGTAGACCCTACGGGTTCGGGAGACATGTAGACATGACCGAGATGGCTCTCCTGCCAATAACCAACAGCGGGATCTAGATACCCATGTTGGCTCCCACATGCTCCTCGATGATCTCATCGGATGAACCACGATGTCGAGGATTCAAGCAACCCCGTATATAGTTCCCTTTGTCAATCGGATGTTACTTGCCCGAGATTCGATCGTCGGTATCCCAATACCTCGTTCAATCTCGTTACCGGCAAGTCACTTTACTTGTACCATAATGCATGATCCCATGACCAGACACTTGGTCACTTTGAGCTCATTATGATGATGCATTACCGAGTGGGCCCAGAGATACCTCTCCGTCATACGGAGTGACAAATCCCAGTCTTGATCCGTGTCAACCCAACAGACACTTTCGGAGATACCCGTAGTATACCTTTATAGTCACCCAGTTACGTTGTGACGTTTGGTACACCCAAAGCACTCCTACGGTATCCGGGAGTTACACGATCTCATGGTCTAAGGAAAAGATACTTGACATTGGAAAAGCTCTAGCAAACGAACTACACGATCTTGTGCTATGCTTAGGATTGGGTCTTGTCCATCACATCATTCTCCTAATGATGTGATCCCGTTATCAATGACATCCAATGTCCATAGTCAAGAAACCATGACTATCTATTGATCAACGGGCTAGTCAACTAGAGGCTCACTAGGGACATATTGTGGTCTATGTATTCACACATGTATTACGATTTCCGGATAACACAATTTTAGCATGAATAAAAGACAATTATCATGAACAAGGAAATATAATAATAATCCTTTTATTATTGCCTCTAGGGCATATTTCCAACAGTCTCCCACTTGCACTAGAGTCAATAATCTAGTTACATTGTGATGAATCAAACACCCATAGAGTTCTGGTGTTGATCATGTTTTGCTCGCGGAAGGGATTTAGTCAACGGATCTGCGACATTGAGATCCATATGTACTTTGCAAATATCTATGTCTCCATCTTGAACATTTTCACAGATGGAGTTGAAATGACGCTTGATGTGCCTGGTCTTCTTGTGAAACGTGGGCTCCTTGGCAAGGGCAATAGCTCCAGTGTTGTCACAGAAGAGAGTGATCGGCCCCGATGCATTGGGTATGACTCCTAGCTCGGTGATGAACTCCTTCATCCATATTGCTTCATGCGCTGCCTCCGAGGCTGCCATGTACTCCGCTTCACATGTAGATCCCGCCACGATGCTCTGCTTGCAACTGCACCAGCTTACTGCTCCACGATTCAACATATACATGTATCCGGTTTGTGACTTAGAGTCATCCAGATCTTGTATCAAAGCTAGCATCGACGTAACCCTTTACGACGAGTTCTTCGTCACCTCCATAAATGAGAAACATGTCCTTTGTCCTTTCTAGGTACTTCAGGATATTCTTGACCGCTGTCCAGTGTTCCTTGCCAGGATTACTTTGGTACCACCAAACTTACGGCAAGGTTCACATCAGGTCTGGTACACAGCATGGCATACATAATAGACCTATGGCCGAGGCATAGGGGATGACACTCATCTCTTCTTTATCTTCTGCCGTGGTCGGGCATTGAGCCAAGCTCAATCTCACACCTTGCAATACAGGCAAGAACCCTTTCTTGGACTGATCCATATTGAACTTCTTCAATATCTTATCAAGGTATGTGCTTTGTGAAAGACCTATGAGGCGTCTTGATCTATCCCTATAGATCTTGATGCCTAATATGTAAGCAGCTTCAACAAGGTCCTTCATTGAAAAACACTTATTCAAGTAGGCCTTAATGCTGTCCAAAAGTTCTATATCATTTCCCATCAAAAGTATGTCATCTACATATATATGAGAAATGCTACAGAGCTCCCACTCACTTTCTTGTAAACGCAGGCTTCTCCATAAGTCTGCATAAACCCAAATGCTTTGATCATCTCATCAAAGTGAATGTTCCAACTCCGAGATGCTTGCACCAGCCCATAAATGGATCGCTGGAGCTTGCATACCTTGTGAGCATTCTTAGGATCGACAAAACCTTCTGACTGCATCATATACAGTTCTTCCTTAAGATAGCCGATAAGGAATGCCATTTTGACGTCCATCTGCCATATCTCATAATCATAGTATGCGGCAATTGCTAACATGATTCGGACGGACTTCAGCTTCGCTGCGGGAGAGAAAGTCTCATCGTAGTCAACCCCTTGAACTTGCCGATAACCCTTAGCGACAAGTCAAGCTTTATAGATGGTAACATTACCATCCACGTCCGTCTTCTTCTTAAAGATCCATTTGTTTTCTATTGCTCGCCGATCATCGGGCAAGTCTGTCAAAGTCCATACTTTGTTTTCATACATGGATTCTATCTCGGACTGCAGGCTTCAAGCCATTTGTTGGAATCTAGGCCCGCCATCGCTTCTTCATAGTTCGAAGGTTCACCGTTGTCTAACAACATGATTTCCAGGACAGGGTTGCCATACCACTCTGGCGTGGAACGTGTCCTTGTGGACCTATGAAGTTCAGTAGCAACTTGATCTGAAGTACCTTGATCATCATCACTAATTTCCTCTCCAGTCGGTGTAGGCACCACAGGAACATTTTCCTGAGCTGCACTGCTTTCCGGTTCAAGAGGTAGTACTTCATCGAGTTCTACTTTCCTCCCACTTACTCCTTTAGAAACTCTTTTTCCAGAAAGGATCCGTTCTTGGCAACAAAGATCTTGCCTTCAGATCTAAGGTAGAAGGTATACCCAATGGTTTCTTTAGGGTATCCTATGAAGACACATTTTTCTTACTTGGGTTCGAGCTTTTCAGGTTGAAGTTTCTTGACATAAGCATCGCATCCCCAAACTTTTAGAAACGATAGCTTAGGTTTCTTCCCAAACCATAATTCATACGGTGTCGTCTCAACGGATTTAGACGGAGCCCTATTTAAAGTGAATGTAGCTGTCTCTAGAGCGTATCCCCAAAATGATAGCGGTAAATCGGTAAGAGACATCATAGATCGCACCATATCCAATAGAGTGCGATTACGACATTTGGACACACCGTTACGTTGAGGTGTTCCAAGCGGCGTGAGTTGTGAAACGATTCCACATTTCCTTAAGTGCGTACCAAATTCGAGACTTAAATATTCTCCTCCACGATCTGATCGTAAGAACTTTATCTTTCGGTCATGTTGATTCTCTACCTCATTCTAAAATTCCTTGAACTTTTCAAAGGTCTCAGACATGTGTTTCATCAAGTAGACATACCCATATCTACTTAAGTCATCAGTGAGAGTGAGAACATAACGATATCCTCCACGAGCCTCAACGCTCATTGGACCGCACACATCAGTATGTATGATTTCCAATAAGTTGGTTGCTCGCTCCATTGTTCCGGAGAAAGGAGTCTTGGTCATTTTTCCCATGAGGCATGGTTCGCATGTGTCAAATGATTCATAATAGAGAGACTCCAAAAGCCCATCAGCATGGAGCTTCTTCATGCGCTTGACACCAATGTGACCAAGGCGGCAGTGCCACAAGTATGTGGGACTATCGTTATCAACCTTACATCTTTTGGTATTCACATTATGAATATGTGTAATATTACGTTCGTGATTCACTAAGAATAAACCATTGACCAGTGGGGCATGAGCATAAAACATATCTCTCATATAAATAGAACAACCATTATTCTCGGATTTAAATGAGTAGCCATCTCGCATTAAGCGAGATCCAGATACAATGTTCATGCTCAAAGCTGGCACTAAATAACAATTATTGAGGTTTAAAACTAATCCCGTGGGTAAATGTAGAGGTAGCGTGCCGACGGCGATCACATCGACCTTGGAACCATTCCCGACGCGCATCGTCACCTCGCCCTTCGCCAGTCTCCGCTTATTCCACAGCTCCTGCTTTGAGTTACAAATATGAGCAACGGCACCGGTATCAAATACCCAGGAGCTACTACGAGCACTGGTAAGATACACATCAATTACATGTATATCACATATACCTTTAGTGTTGCCGGCCTTCTTGTCCGCTAAGTATTTGGGCAGTTCCACTTCCAGTGACCCTCCCCTTTGCAATAAAAGCACTCAGTCTCAGGCTTGGGTCCATTCTTTGACTTCTTCCCGGCCACTGGCTTACCGGGTGCAGTAACATCCTTGCCGTCCTTCTTGAAGTTCTTCTTACCCTTGCCTTTCTTTAACTTAGTGGTTTTATTGACCATCAACACTTGATGTTCCTTTTTGATTTCTACCTCTGCTGACTTCAGCATTGAAAATACTTCAAGAATAGTTTTCACCATCCCCTGCATATTGTAGTTCATCACAAAGCTCTTGTAGCTTGGTGGGAGCGACTGAAGGATTCTGTCAATGATCGCCTCGTGCGGGAGGTTAATGTACAGCTGGGACAGGAGGTTGTGCAACCCAGACATTTTGAGTATGTGCTCACTGACAGAACTATTTTCCTCCATCTTACAACTATAGAACTTGTCGGAGACTTCATATCTCTCGACCCGGGCATGAGCTTGGAAAACCATTTTCAGCTCCTCGAACATCTCATATGTTCCGTGTTGCTCAAAACGCTTTTGGAGCCCCGGTTCTAAGCTGTAAAGCATGCCGCACTGAACGAGGGAGTAATCATCAGCACGTGACTGCCAAGCGTTCATAACGTCTTGGTTCTCTGGGATGGGTGCTTCACCTAGCGGTCCTTCTAGGACATATGCTTTCTTGGCAGCTATGAGGATGATCCTCAGGTTCTGGACCCAGTCCGTATAGTTGCTTCCATCATCTTTCAGCTTGGTTTTCTCTAGGAACGTGTTGAAGTTCATGTTGACATGAGCGTTGGCCATTTGATCTACAAGACATTTTTGCAAAGATTTTAGACTAAGTTCATGATAATTAAGTTCATCTAATCAAATTATTTAATGAACTCCCACTCATATTAGACATCTCTCTAGTCATCTAAGTGTTACATGATCCGAGTCGACTAGGCCGTGTCCGATCATCACGTGAGACGGACTAGTCATCATCGGTGAACATCTCCATGTTGATCGTATCTTTCATACGACTCATGTTCGACCTTTCGGTCTCTTGTGTTCCGAGGCCATTCTGTACATGCTAGGCTCGTCAAGTTAACCTAAGTGTTTTGCATGTGTAAATCTGTCTTACACCCGTTGTATGTGAACGTTAGAATCTATCACACCCGATCATCACGTGGTGCTTCGAAACAACGAACTGTCGCAACGGCGCACAGTTATGGGGAACACTTTCTTGAAATTATTATGAGGGATCATCTTATTTACTACCATTGTTCTAAGTAAACAAGATGCAAAAACATGATAAACATCACATGCAATCAAATAGTAGTGACATGATATGGCCAATATCATATAGCTCCTTTGATCTCCATCTTCGGGGCTCCATGATCATCTTCGTCACCGGCATGACACCATGATCTTCATCATCATGATCTCCATCATCGTGTCTCCATGAAGTTGCTCGCCAACTATTACTTCTACTACTATAGCTAACGGTTTAGCAATGAAGTAAAGTAATTACATGGCGTTAAATCATTGACACGCAGGTCATACAATAATTAAGACAACTCCTATGGCTCCTGCCGGTTGTCATACTCATCGACATGCAAGTCGTGATTCCTATTACAAGAACATGATCTCATACATCACAATATATCATTCATCATTCATCACAACTTTTGGCCATATCACGTCACAAAGCAATTGCTGCAAAAACAAGTTAGACGTCCTCTAATTGTTGTTGCATCTTTTACGTGGCTGCAATAGAGTTCTAGCAAGAACGTTTTCTTACCTACGAAAAAGCCACAACGTGATTTGTCAACTTCTATTTACCCTTCATAAGGACCCTTTTCATCGAATCCGCTCCATCAAAAGTGGGAGAGACAGACACCCGCTAGCCACCTTATGCAACTAGTGCATGTCAGTCGGTGGAACCTGTCTCACGTAAGCGTACATGTAAGGTCGGTCCGGGCCGCTTCATCCCACAATACCGCTTAAGAAAAATAAGACTAGTAGTGGCAAGAAAGTTGACAACATCTACGCCCACAACAGATTTGTGTTCTACTCGTGCAAAGAGAACTACGCATAGACCTAGCTCATGATGCCACTGTTGGGGAACGTTGCAGAAAACAAAATTTCCTACGGTTTCACCAAGATCAATCTATGAGTTCATCTAGCAAGGAGAGAGAGGAGTGCATCTACATACCCTTGTAGATCGAGCGGAAGCGTTCAAGAGAACGGGGTTGAGGGAGTCGTACTCGTCGTGATCAAAATCACCAGAGATCCTAGCGCTGAACGGACGGCACCTCCGCGTTCAACACACGTACGGTCAGCATGATGTCTCCTCCTTCTTGGTCCAGCAAGGGGGAAGGAGAGGTTGATGAAGATCCAGCAGCACGACGGTGTGGTGGTGGATGCAGCAGGGATCCCGGCAGGGCTTCGCCAAGCGTCTGCGGGAGGGAGAGGTGTAGCAAGGGGGAAGGGAGGCGCCAAGTGCAAGGGTGCGGCTGCCCTCCCTCCCCCCTCTATATATAGGGTCCCCAGGGGGGGCGCCGGCCCTAGGAGATGGGATCTCCTAGGGGGGGCACCGGCCAAGGGGGTGCCTTGCCCCCCAAGCCAAGTGGAGGCGCCCCCTCCCCTACGGTTCCCAACCCTAGGGGCAGGGGGGCAAGGGGGGGTACACCAGCCCATCAGGGGCTGGTTCCCCTCCCACTTCGGCCCATGGGGCCCTCCGGGATAGGTGGCCCCACCCGGTGGACCCCCGGGACCCTTCCGGTGGTCCCTGTACAATACCGGTGACCCTCGAAACTTTCCCGATGGCTGAAACTCGACTTCCCATATATAATTCTTTACCTCCGGACCATTCCGGAACTCCTCGTGACATCCAGGATCTCATCCGAGACTCCGAACAACTTTCGGTTTGTTGCATACTTATATCTCTACAACCCTAGCGTCATCGAACCTTAAGTGTGTAGACCCTACGGGTTCGGGAGACACGTAGACATGACCGAGACGGCTCTCCGGCCAATAACCAACAGCGGGATCTAGATACCCATGTTGGTTCACACATGCTCCTCGATGATCTCATCGGATGCACCATGATCTCGAGGATTCAAGCAACCCCGTATAAAATTCCCTTTGTCAATCGGTATGTTACTTGCCCGAGATTCGATCGTCGGTATCCCAATACCTCGTTCAATCTCGTTACCGGCAAGTCACTTTACTCCTACCGTAATGCATGATCCCGTGACCAGACAATTGGTCACTTTGAGCTCATTATGATGATGCATTACCGAGTGGGCCCAGAGATACCTCTCCGTCATACGGAGTGACAAATCCCAGTCTCGATCCATGTCAACCCAACAGACACTTTTGGAGATACCCGTAGTATACCTTTATAGTCACCCAGTTACGTTATGACGTTTGGTACACCCAAAGCACTCCTACGGTATCCGGGAGTTACACGATCTCATGGTCTAAGGAAAAGATACTTGACATTGGAAAAGCTCTAGCAAACGAACACCACGATCTTGTGCTATGGTTAGGATTGGGTGTTGTCCATTACATCATTCTCCTAATGATGTGATCCCATTATCAATGACATCCAATGTCCATAGTCACGAAACCATGACTATCTGTTGATCAATGGGCTAGTCAACTAGAGGCTCACTAGGGACATATTGTGGTCTATGTATTCACACATGTATTACGACTTCTGGATAACACAATTATAGCATGAATAAAAGACAATTATCATGAACAAGGAAATATAATAATAATCCTTTTATTATTGCCTCTAGGGCATATTTCCAACAGTTCTTACCTACGCATCAAAACCATAATGATATTTCGTCAAGTTAGTGCTGTTTTAACCTTTGCAAGGACCGGGCGTAGCCACACTCGGTTCAACTAAAGTTGGAGAAACTGACACCCGCTAGTCACCTGTGTGCAAAGCACGGTGGTAAAACCAGTCTCGCGTAAGTGTACGCGTAATGTCGGTCCGGGCCGCTTCATCCAACAATACCGCCGAACCAAAGTATGACATGCTGGTAAGCAGTATGACTTGTATCGCCCATAACTCACTTGTGTTCTACTCGTGCATATAACATCTACGCATAAAACCAGGCTCGGATGCCACTATTGGGGAACGTAGTACTTTCAAAAAAATTCCTACGCACATGCAAGATCATGGTGATGCATAGCAACGAGAGGGGAGAGTGTTGTCCACGTACCCTCGTAGACCGAAAGCGAAAGCGTTAGAACAACGCGGTTGATGTAGTCGTACGTCTTCACGGCCCGACCGATACAACACCGAAACTACGGCACCTCCGATTTCTAGCACACGTTCAGCTCGATGACGATCCTCGTACTCCGATCCAGCAGAATGTCGAGGAAGAGTTCCGTCAGCACGACGGCGTGATGACGATCTTGATGTTCTACCGTCGCAGGGCTTCGCCTAAGCACCGCTACAATATTATCGAGGACTATGGTGGAGGGGGGCACCGCACATGGCTAAGAGATCAAGAGATCAATTGTTGTGTCTATGGGGTGCCCCCTGCCCCCGTATATAAAGGAGCAAGGGAGGAGGCGGCCGGCAAAGGAGGAGGGCGCGCCAAGGCAGGAGTCCTACTCCCACCGGGAGTAGGACTCCTCCTTTCCTTGTTGTAGTAGGAGAGAAGGAAAGAGGGGGAGAGGGAGAAGGAAAAGGGGGCTGCACCCCTTGTCCAATTCGGACCAGAGGGGGGGGGCACAGGCCTCCTTCCTTTTGGCCTCTCTTCTCTATTCCCGTATGGCCCAATAAGGCCCATATACTCCCTGGCGAATTCCCGTAACTCTCCGGTACTCCGAAAAATACCCAAATCACTCGGAACTTTTCCGAAGTCCGAATATAGTCGTCCAATATATCGATCTTTACGTCTCGACCATTTAGAGACTCCTCGTCATGTCCCCGATCTCATCCAGGACTCCGAACTCCTTCGGTACATAAAAACTCATAAACTCATAATATAACTGGCATCAAAACCTTAAGCGCGCGGACCCTACGGGTTCGAGAACTATGTAGACATGACCGAGACACGTTTCCGGTCAATAACCAATAGCGGAACCTGGATGCTCATATTGGCTCCTACATATTCTATGAAGATCTTTCTCGTCAAACCGCATAACAACATACGTTGTTCCTTTTGTCATCGGTATGTTACCTGCTCGAGATTCGATCGTCGGTATCTCAATGCCTAGTTCAATCTCGTTACCGGCAAGTCTCTTTACTCGTTACGTAATGCACCATCCTGCAACTAACTCATTAGTCACATTGCTTGCAAGGCTTATAGTGATGTGCATAACCGAGAGGGCCCAGAGATACCTCTTCGACAATCGGAGTGACAAATCCTAATCTCGAAATACGCCAACCCAACATGTACCTTCGGAGACACCTGTAGAGCTCCTTTATAATCACTTAGTTAGGTTGTGATGTTTGGTAGCACACAAAGTGTTCCTCCAGTAAACGGGAGTTGCATAATCTCATAGTTGTCGGAACATGTATAAGTCATGAAGAAAGCAATAGCAACATACTAAACGATCAAGTGCTAAGCTAACAGAATGGGTCAAGTCAATCACATCATTCTCCTAATGATGTGATTCCGTTAATCAAATGATCACTCATGTCTATGGTTAGGAAACTTAACCATCTTTGATTAACGAGCTAGTCAAGTAGAGGCATACTAGTGACACTATGTTTGTCTATGTATTCACACATGTATTATGTTTCCGGTTAATAGAATTCTAGCATGAATAATAAACATTTATCATGAAATAAGGAAATAAATAATAACTTTATTATTGCCTCTAGGGCATATTTTCTTCAGTCTCCCACTTGCACTAGAGTCAATAATCTAGTTCACATCGCCATGTGATTTAACACCAATATTCATATCTGTATATGATTAACACCCATAGTTCACATCGTCATGTGACCAACACCCAAAGGGTTTACTAGAGTTAATAATCTAGTTCACATCGCTATGTGATTAACACCCAAAGAGTACTAAGGTGTGATCATGTTTTGCTCGTGAGAGAAGCTTAGTCAACGGGTCTGTCACATTCAGAGCCGTATGTATTTTGCAAATATTCTATGTCTACAATGGTCTGTACGGTGCTACTCTAGCTAATTGCTCCCACTTTCAATATGTATCCAGATTGAGACTTAGAGTCATCTGGATCGGTGTAAAAGCTTACACTAATATAACTCTTTACGACGGGCTCTTTTATCACCTCCATAATCGAGAAATATTTCCTTAGTCCTCACTAAGGATATTCTTGACCAATGTCCAGTGATCTACTCCTAGATCACTATTGTATTCCCTTACCAAATTCAGAACAAGGTATACAATAGGTCTGACACATAGCATAGCATACTTTATAGAACCTATGATTGAGGCATAGGGAATGACTTTCATTCTCTTTTCTATTTTCTGCCATGGTCGGGATTTGAGTCTTACTCAATTTCACACCTTTGCTACACAGGCAAGAACTCTTTCTTTGAATGTTCCATTTTGAACTACTTCAAAATCTTGACAAGGTATGTACTTATTGAAAAACTTATCAAGCGTCTTGATCTATCTCAATAGAATTTGATGCTCAATATGTAAGTAGCTTTACTGAGGTCTTTCTTTTAAAGAACTCCTTTCAAATACTCCTTTATGCTTTCCGAAAAAATTCTACATCATTTCTGATCAACAATATG
Source organism: Triticum dicoccoides (assembly GCF_002162155.2). NCBI lineage: Eukaryota > Viridiplantae > Streptophyta > Magnoliopsida > Poales > Poaceae > Triticum > Triticum dicoccoides. Next base: position 221,067,076 of record NC_041381.1, on the reverse strand, counting down.
TTACTCACATATATTTATCAGAAAGGCGGTAGTGCTCCCACTCACTTTATTGTAAATATAGGCTTCACCACAAGTCTGTATAAAACTATATGCTTTGATTAACTTATCAAAGCGTATATTCCAACTCTGAGATGCTTGCACCAGTCCATAGATGGATCGCTGGAGCTTGCACATTTTGTTAGCACCTTTAGGATTGACAAAACCTTCTGGTTGCATCATATACAACTCTTCTTTAAGAAAACCATTAAGGAATGCAGTTTTGACATCCATTTGCCAGATTTCGTAAAATGTGGCAATTGCTAACATGATTCGGACAGACTTAAGCATCGCTACAGTTGAGAAAATCTCATTGTAGTCAACACCTTGAACTTGTCAAAAACCTATTTGCGACAAGTCGAGCTTTGTAGATAGTAACACTACTATCAGCATCTGTCTTCCTCTTGAAGATCCATTTATACAATATGGCTTGCCGATCATCGGCCAACTCCACCAAAGTCCACACTTTGTTCTCATACATGGATCCCATCTCAGATTTCATGGCCTCAAGCCATTTCGTGGAATCTGGGCTCATCATCGCTTCCTCATTGTTCGTAGGTTCATCATGGTCTAGTAACATAACTTCCAGAACAGGATTACCGTACCACTCTGGTGCGGACTGTACTTTGGAAGAGCTACGAGGTTTTTTAGTAACTTAATCTGAAGTTTCATGATCATCATCATTAGCTTCCTCACTAATTGGTGTAGGAATCACTCGAACTGATTTCTGTGATGAACTACTTTCCAATTCGGGAGAAGGTACAAATTACCTTATCAAGCTCTACTTTTCTCCCACTCACTTTTTTCAAGAGAAACTCCTTCTCTGGAAAGGATCCATTCTTAGCAACGAATGTTTTGCCTTCAGATCTGTGATAGAAGGTGTACCCAACAATTTTCTTTGGGTATTCTATGAAGACGCACTTCTCCGATTTGGGTTCGAACTTATCAGGTTGACAACCTTTTTCATATAAGCATCGCAACTCCAAACTTTAAGAAATGACAGCTTAGGTTTACTGCTAAACCATAGTTCATACGGTGTCGTCTCAATGGATTTAGATGGTGCCTTATTAAACGTGAATGCAGCTGTCTCTAATGCATAACCCCAAAATGATAGTGGTAAATCGATAAGGGACATCATAGATCGCACCATATCTAGTAAAGTACGATTACGACGTTCGAACACACCATTACATTGTGGTGTTCTAGGTGGCGTGAGTTGCGAAACTCTTTCACATTGTTTCAAATGAAGACCAAACTAGTAACTCAAATATTCGTCTCCACGATCAGATCGTAGAAACTTTATTTTTCTTGTTACGATGATTTTCCACTTCACTCTGAAATTCTTTGAACTTTTCAAATGTTTTAGACTTATGTTTCATCAAGTAGATATACCCATATCTGCTCAAATCATCTTTGAAGGTCAGAAAATAACGATAGATGCCACGAGCCTTAACACTCATCAGATCGCATACATCGGTATGTATTATTTCCAATAAGTCAATAGCTCGTTCCATTGTTCCGGGGAATGGAGTTTTAGTCATCTTGCCCAAAAGGCACGGTTCGGAAGCATCAAATGATTCATAACCAAGTGATTCCTAAAAATCCATCTTTATGGAGTTTCTTCATGCGCTTTACACCGATATGACCCAAACGGCAGTGCCACAAATAAGTTGCACTATCATTATTAACTTTGCATATTTTGGCATCAATATTATGAATATGTTTATCACTACGATCGAGATCCAACAAACTATTTTCATTGGGTGTATGACCATTTGAAGGTTTTATTCATGTAAATAGAACAACAATTATTCTCTAACTTTAAATAAATAACCGTATTGCAATAAACATGATCGAATCATATTCATGCTCAACGCAAACGCCAAATAACATTTATTTAGGTTTAACACTAATCCTGAAAGTATAGGGAGTGTGCAATGATGATCATATCAATCTTGGAACTACTTCCAACACTCACCGTCACTTCCCCTTCAACTAGTCTCTGTTTATTCTGTAACTCCTGTTTCGAGTTACTAATCTTAGCAACCGAACAAGTATCAAATACTCAGGGGCTACTATAAACACTAGTAAGGCACACATCAATAACCTGTATATCAAATATACCCTTGTTCACTTTGCCATCCTTCTTATCCACCAAATATTCAGGGCATTTCCGCTTCCAGTGACCATTTCCTTTGCAGTGTAAGCACTCAGTTTCAGGCTTTGGTCCAGCTTTGGTCTTCTTCATGGGAGTGACAACTTGTTTGCCATTCTACTTGAATTTTCCCTTTCTTTCCCTTTGCCCTTTTCTTGATACTAGTGGTCTTGTCAATCATCAACACTTGATGCTCTTTCTTGATTTCTACCTTCGTCGATTTCAACATCACGAAGAGCTTGGGAATCGTTTTCGTCATCCCTTGCATACTATAGTTCATCACGAAGTTCTAGTAACTTAGAGATGGTGACTAGAGAATTCTGTCAATCACTATCTTATCTGGAAGATTAACTCCCACTTGATTCAAGTGATTGAAGTACCCAGACAATCTTAGCACATTCTCAGTAGTTGAGCGATTCTCCTCCATCTTTTAGCTATAGAACTTGTCGGAGACTTCATATCTCTCAACTCGGGTATTTGCTAGAAATATTAACTTCAACTCCTGGAACATCTCATATGGTCCATGACGTTCAAAACGTCTTTGAAGTCCCGATTCTAAGTCGTTTAAGCATGGTGCACTAAACTATCAAGTAGTCATCATTTTGAGCTAGCCAAACATTCATAACGTCTGCATCTGCTCCTGCAATAGGTTTGTCACTTAGCGGTGCATCAAGGACATAATTCTTCTGTGCAGCAATGAGGATAAACCTCAGATCACGGATCCAATCCGCATCATTCCTACTAACATCTTTCAACACAGTTTTCTCTAGGAACATATCAAAATAAACATATGAAAGCAACAACGCGAGCTATTGATCTACAACATAATTTGCAAAATACTACCAGGACTAAGTTCATGATAAATTTAAGTTCGATTAATCATATTACTTAAGAACTCCCACTTAGACAGGCATCTCTCTAGTCATCTAAGTGATCACATGATCCAAATCAACTAAACCATGTCCGATCATCACGTGAGATGGAGTAGTTTTCAATGGTGAACATCACTATGTTGATCATATCTACTATATGATTCACATTCGACCTTTCGGTCTCCGTGTTCCGAGGCCATATCTGTATATGCTAGGCTCGTCAAGTTTAACCTGAGTATTCCGCGTGTGCAACTGTTTTGCATCCGTTGTATTTGAACGTAGATCCTATCACACCCGATCATCACGTGGTGTCTCAGCACGAAGAACTTTCGCAATGGTGCATACTCAGGGAGAACACTTCTTGATAATTAGTGAGAGATCATCTTAAAATGCTACCGTCAAACTAAGCAAAATAAGATGTATAAAAGATAAACATCATATGCAATCAAAATATGTGACATGACATGGCCATGATCATCTTGCGCCTTTGATCTCCATCTCCAAAGTACTGTCATGATCTCTATCGTCACCGGCACGACACCATGATCTCCATCATCTTGATCTATATCAATGTGTTGTCACATGGTCGTCTCGCCAACTATTGCTCTTGCAACTATTGCTATCGCATAGCGATAAAGTAAAGCAATTATTTGGCGCTTGCATCTTATGCAATAAAGAGACAACCATAAGGCTTCTGCCAGTTGCCGATAACTTAAACAAAAACATGATCATCTCATACAACAATTTATATCTCATCACGTCTTGACGATATCACATCACAACAAGCCCTGCAAAAACAAGTTAGACGTCCTCTACTTTGTTGTTGCAAGTTTTATGTGGCTGTTACGGGCTGAGCAAGAACCGTTCTTACCTACGTATCAAAACCAAAACGATATTTCGTAAAGTTAGTGATGTTTTAACCTTCGCAAGGACCGGGCGTAGCCACACTCGGTTCAACTAAAGTTGGAGAAACTGACACCCGCTAGTCACCTATGTGCAAAGCACGGCGGTAAAACCAGTCTCGCGTAAGCGTACGTGTAATGTCGCTCCGGGCCGCTTCATCCAACAATACCGCCGAACCAAAGTATGACATGCTGGTAAGCAGTATGACTTTTATCGCCCACAACTCACTTGTGTTCTACTCGTGCATATAACATCTACGCATAAAACCAGGCTCGGATGCCATTGTTGGGGAACATAGTACTTTCAAAAAAACTCCTACGCACACACAAGATCATGGTGATGCATAGCAACGAGAGGGGAGAGTGTTGTCCACGTACCCTCGTAGACCAAAAGCGGAAGCGTTAGAACAACGCGGTTGATGTAGTCGTACGTCTTCACGGCCCGACCGATCAAGCACCAAAACTACGGCACCTCCAATTTCGAGCACACGTTCATCTCGATGACGATCCCCATACTCCGATCCAGCAGAATGTCGGGGAAGAGTTCTGTCAGCACGACGGCATGGTGACGATCTTGATGTTCTACCGTTGCAGGGCTTCTCCTAAGCACCGCTACAATATTATCGAGGACTATGGTGGAGGGGGGCACCGCATATGGCTAAGAGATCAAGAGATCAATTGTTGTGTCTATGGGGTGCCCCTGCCCTCGTATGTAAAGGAGCAAGGGGGGAGGCGGCCGGCCAAGGAGGAGGGCGCGCCAAGGGGGGGTCCTACTCCCACCGGGGGCAGGACTCCTCCTTTCCTTGTTGGAGTAGGAGAGAAGGAAAGAGGGGGAGAGGGAGAAGGAAAAGGGGGCTGCACCCCTTGTCCAATTCGGACCACAGGGGGGGCACAGGCCTCCTTCCTTTTGGCCTCTCTCCTCTATTCCCGTATGGCCCAATAAGGCTCATATACTCCCTGGCGAATTCCCGTAACTCTCCGGTACTTCGAAAAATACCCGAATCACTCAGAACCTTTCCAAAGGCCGAATATAGTCGTCCAATATATCGAGCTTTACGTCTCGACCATTTCGAGACTCCTCGTCATGTCCCCGATCTCATCCGGGACTCCGAACTCCTTCGGTACATCAAAACTCATAAACTCATAATATAACTATCATCAAAACCTTAAGCGTGCGGACCCTACGGGTTCGAGAACTATGTAGACGTGACCGAGACAGGTTTCGGTAAATAACCAATAGCGGAACCTGGATGCTCATATTGGATCCTACATATTCTACGAAGATCTTTATCGTCAAACCGCATAACAACATACGTTGTTCCTTTTGTCATCGGTATGTTACCTGCTCGAGATTCGATCGTCGGTATCTCAATACCTAGTTCAATCTCGTTACCGGCAAGTCTCTTTACTCGTTATGTAATGCATCATCCCGCAACTAACTCATTAGTCACATTGCTTGCAAGGCTTATAGTGATGTGCATTACCGAGAGGGCCCAGAGATACCTCTCCGACAATCGGAGTGACAAATCCTAATCTCGAAATACGCCAACCCAACATGTACCTTTGGAGACACCTGTAGAGCTCCTTTATAATCACCCAGTTACGTTGTGACGTTTGGTAGCACACAAAGTGTTCCTCCGGTAAATGGGAGTTGCATAATCTCATAGTTGTAGCAACATGTATAACTCAGGAAGAAAGCAATAGCAACATACTAAACAATCAAGTGCTAAGCTAACAAAATGGGTCAAGTCAATCACATCATTCTCCTAATGATGTGATCCCGTTCATCAAATGACAACTCATGTCTATGGTTAGGAAACTTAACCATCTTTGATTAACGAGCTAGTCAAGTAGAGGCATACTAGTGACACTATGTTTGTCTATGTATTCACACATGTATTATGTTTCCGGTTAATAGAATTCTAGCATGAATAATAAACATTTATCATGAAATAAGGAAATAAATAATAACTTTATTATTGCCTCTAGGGCATATTTCCTTCAGCACCCTCCACTTCAAGTACGACGGCCTGGCGACCCTCTATATGAGGATGCTCAGGGGGGACGGTCGCCGCATGGGGTGCTGCCCGGAGGACAGCAGCGACGACGATGGTGGTGACGGCAAGCTTGGCCTTGGCGACGCGCTGTAGGACCTTGAAGTATGTCTAGAGGGGGAGTGATTAGACTACTTGACCAATTAAAAACTTAACGTTTTCCCAATTTTAGAGTTTGGTAGATTTTAGCTATCTTAGGACAAGTCAAGCAATCATCACACTATTCAAGCAAGCATGCAAAGAGTATATAGGCAACGGAAATTAAAGCATGCAACTTGCAAGAAAGTAAAGGGAAGGGTTTGGAGGATTCAAACGCAATTGGAGACACGGATGTTTTTGGCGTGGTTCCGATAGGTGGTGCTATCGTACATCCACGTTGATGGAGACTTCAACCCACGAAGGGTAACGGTTGCGTGAGTCCACGGAGGGCTCCACCCACGAAGGGTCCACGAAGAAGCAACCTTGTATATCCCACCATGGCCCTCGTCCACGAAGGACTTGCCTCACTAGCGGTAGATCTTCATGAAGTAGGCGATCTCCTTGCCCTTACAAACTCCTTGGTTCAACTCCACAATCTTCTCGGAGGCTCCCAAGTGACACCTAGCCAATCTAGGAGACACCACTCTCCAAGAAGTAACAAATGGTACATTGATGATGAACTCCTTGCTCTTGTGCTTCAAATGATAGTCTCCCCAACACTCAACTCTCTCTCATAGGATTTGGATCTGGTGGAAAGAGGGTTTGAGTGGAAAGCAACTTGGGGAAGGCTAGAGATCAAGATTCATATGGTAGGAATGGAGTATCTTGGCCTCAACACATGAGTAGGTGGTTCTCTCTCAGAAATGGTAAGTTGGAAGTGTAGGTTTAGTCTGATGGCTCTCTCCACGAATGAAGAGGAGGTGGAGGGGTATATATAGCCTACACACAAAATCTAACCGTTACACACAATTTACCAAACTCGGTGGGACCGACTCAACAGACTCGGTCAGACCGATTTAGTAAACCTAGTGACCGTTAGTGATTTTCAGTGGGACTGACATGCAACTCGGTGAGACCGATTCGGTTAGGGTTAGGGCATAACGTAATCTCGGTAAGACCGATTACACAAACTCGGTGAGACCGATTTTGGTAATAAGCTTTCCAGAGAGTTGGTCAGGTAAACTCGGTGGGACCGATTTGCTCTTTTCAGTGAGACCAAGATGTTACAAAAGGGAAACAGAGAGTTTGCATTGCAATCTCGGTGGGACCGATCGCTCACTTCGGTTAGACCGAAACGTTACGAAGGGAAACAGAGAGATTACAATCCCATCTCGGTGAGACTGAGATCCCTATCGGTAGGACCGATTTGCTTAGGGTTTGTGGCAGTGGCTATGACATTTGAAATCGGTGGCGCCGGGTTGGAAGAATCGGTGTGACCGATTTTGGCTTTGGGTTTAGGTCATTTGTGGATGTGAGAAAGTAGATGAGGGTTTTGGAGCATATCACTAAGCACATGAAGCAAGAGGCTCATTAAGCAACACCTCATCCCTCCTTGATAGTATTGTCTTTTCCTATGGACTCAATGTGATCTTGGATCACTAAAATATAAAATGAAGAGTCTTGAGCTTTTGAGCTTGAGCCAATCTTTTTTCCTTAGTATTTTGAGGGATCCACTTTCATCATCCATGCCATGCCATTCATTGAGCTTTCCTGAAATAATAGTCTTGGAATAGCATTAGCTCAATGAGCTATATGTTGTTATGAATTACCAAAACCACCTAGGGATAGTTGCACTTTCAATCTCCCCCTTTTTGGTAATTGATGACAACATATAGATCAAAGCTTCGACAAATGATAATAAGAATAAAAACATCGTCGCTTTGAGAAGTATGTGATAAGCAAGAGCTCCCCCTAAATTTGTGCATTGTTTAAAATTTGCTTTGGACTGCAAATGCACAAGGAATTAGGCTCATGGGTTACTCTTCCATGTCACATACATCTTGGTGGAGCACTCAAAATGATAAATATTGAATACATGCACTCATCACTAAGCAAAGTGAATGATCACATAGGATAGATATGATAATATCATTAAACATGCATAAGTGTAGCCTATGATCAAACACATGATCATCAATGTCTCACAAGAATAGCATAGTATCTCAAGCAATCAAAAGCAAACAAGTTTGAACCACCAAAGCAAGAGAGAATAAAAGCAGCACTCTCTCTCTCAAAGCCTATGATCTATACATTTTTCTCCCCCTTTGGCAACAAGTTACCAAAAAGTTCATAGAAAATGCATAGTGCTAGATCGACTCTCAGGCTTGATCTTCAGTTGGTGGTGTAGAGATGGCTCCTTGGACGAAGGCTTCAGTTGATGTAGAGGGTGCTGGAGTTGATGCTGGAGCTGGTTGCACTGGAGCTGTAGGAGCTGTAGCTGGTGTAGATGATGTGGCTCTAGTGTCTGGCACGAGCACAACAGCTGACCTTTCAGCTCTAGGCACTCTGGCAAAGACATTACTGGTAGTCTTGCCCTTCCTCTCCTGCATGTCATCCTGTAGCTGCTCCACAACTGTCTGAATCTCAGTTACCTTGACATCAAGATCATGAAATTTGAGTTCCATGATTCTCTCCAAGCTCTCCTGATTTTGAGTGAGGATGGCCAATCCCTTCTCAATCCTGAGAGATGATGCTATCAAGTAACCAAGTTGCTCCTGCTTGTACTTCAAGAAGTACTCAGATGCCTCCTCTTGAGTTGGCATCTTGGCAGCCTTCTCCTTCCTTGCCTTCTCCTTCTTCTCTTGAGCTTGAACTAATGATGGATCATCCTCATTCATGACAACCTCATTGTCCTCAAAGTCTGGATAGAGTGGAAAATGTTCCCTATCCAATAGATATTTGCTTGTGCCCATATTTGAGTTAATCAACTCCTGAATCTGAGGGGCATATCCACAAGTCCTCTTATGATCTGCTGCAGTCCTCTTAATGGTTTCAACTATAAGGCTCATGACCTTGAATTTTTGTGGCACATCAAATAAATGCAACATATTGATTGCATGCCCTCTGATCATGCTGTGGTCACCAGACTTAGGCAATAGAGTGTGCCTTAGGATCCAATTGATTGTAGGCAGCCCTGACAGAAGAAAGTGGACTGATCCAAAAGAGAAAGTTTCTAGGGCTTTGTTTGGGATCTCCTTGTACATGTGTGCCATGGTATTGTGTCCCATTTTCTTATTGGCATATACATCCAGGTCATCATCATTTTCCTTTGGGGCATTTATCAGTTTTGCCCACTCCTCAACAGTTGACTGGTACCTTGTACCTTCAGACATCCAAACTATCCTCCCATCTGGATAGAAGTGTGTTGTGGAGTAGAATTGCATGATAAGTTCATCATTCCAGTTTGTGAGCTTTTGCCCAACAAAATCTGCAACTCCACAAGCAACAAATATGTCTTGCACTCCAGGATAGTGCTCTTCATTTTCCTTTATGTAGGTCCAGTCGACCCACCTCATATCACAAACTATGGGCTTCTTATCCAACAAAATTGTCTCATAGAAGTCCTGTTGTTCCTTTGTATGGAACCTGTAATCAACATCAGTCCTTCTCCTTGTGGCATATGGATCTGCCATCCTCCATAGCCTCAATCTTGAGTCTTTTCTGATGTTCATGTCCTCAGCCACAGGATGGACATCATTATGATCTGGTATCTTGGTCTTGAGCTTCCTCAGAACTTTTCCTTCTTCATCTTCCTCCTCAGCAACCTCAGGCACTCGGGCCTTGTTCTTCTCAGCAGCTGGAATACTCCTAGTATTCCTCTTTGGTGCAGTCTTCGCCTTGGGGGCAACTTTGGGTGCTTCCTTGGGCTTAGATGTTGCAGCCCCTGATCTAATAGCATCTCCCATAAGCTTTGGTGCCTTTGGTGCTGGTGCAGCAAGCTCTTCTTCTTCTTCCATCATGGAAGGTTGACCAACAACTCTGGCCATGGTCTTCTTGACCCTTTCCTTCATTTTCTTTCCTTAAGCAGCTGGCTCTTTGGGATCAGGCTTTTCAGGCAGTTGAGTTGATGCTCTGGCTTTGGACATTGGTTGTCTTCCTACAGGCCTTTTAATCTTCATGCTTGGCTTTGTATCCTTTGCTGAGCCATACTCCTTTTTGAGCACTACCTTCCTGGAGGTAGCCTCATCCTCTTCAGCTCTATAATCCTCATCTTCAGAGTCTGAAGTTCTCTTCTTCCTTTGCCTAGTAGCAGCCTTAGGCACGTTGCTAGGAGTACTTCTGCTACCTTCATCTAAAGTGCTGGAGGGACTAGTGCCCTCACTCATGTGAATCTGCTCTTCTGACCTGTTCTGGCTGTCAGTCTGGTCTGACATGCTGCAAACACTGACTACTGACCCTGTGAAGAGTTATAGATGAGATAGAGTGGATGAGCATCACAAAATGCAGAGATTTTTGCAAAAGAATGATTCAAAAATTTAGTTTTAGTTTTCCACAGAAAGCATTTTGGATCAACCGATTTTCAAACTCGGTGATACCGAAGCAGTTTTGGAACCTAAACTGATGAACTCGGTTGGACCGAGTCACAGTTCGGTGGCACCGAGACTGCTAGGGTTTTACAAAGTCCTAAAATCGGTCGCACCGATTAGCAATTCTCGGTCAGACCGAGAGTAACTAGTGCAATGGCATAGGCCAAATCGGTGGGACCGAGTTTTTCAACTCGGTGGGTCCGAGATGGTTTCGGCGGAAACCTAACCCTAAATTTTCAGATCTCATCTAATCTATGGATTGCATTAACTAGATAGGAGTGTTTCAATCGTGGCAAGAATCAATAAGAACACAATGTGTTAGGAATCGGACGAGGATAGCACTATGATCGAGTCCATACCCTAGTTCGGCGATGAACTCGCTACGGCGGCAATGGCAGGGTTGAATTCCGTTGATGGCGGCGGAGACCAGCGACAGGAGGCGGCTGGTGACGAGGAGATGATCCGGAGACCTTGGAGGCAGAGCGAGGTATTGCGCGGGCGAAGGGGTTCGGAGGAATTTCCAGATTTTTGCCCGTGACTATATATAGCCCGACCCTGTCGGTGTGACCGACTGGAACAACTCGGTGGCACCGAGATGCATAACTGTGTTCAGTTACAGCAACTCGGTGTGACCGAAAAGTTCAAATCGGTTGCACCGAGATTGAAAACCTAGATCGACTTAGTGATCTCGGTGGGACCGAAATGGAAGAATCGGTCAGACCGAGAATCACAAAGAAGTTTTGGAAGTTTAAGTCTATGACGAATCAGGGACTTCGAGTGCTCCTCACACAGAGTGGTTCGAATCTGACTTGATCAAATTTTATGATGTAGCATGAATAGAGTTTGAGACGAGAAAAGCATAGATAGTTAGAGAAAGTTCTTAGGCATTCTTGTCCATCCACTTGGCCAAAAGAAGAAAGAACCAAACAATCAAAACAACAAGTGGATGTCCTTGAATGAGTAAAATATGCACCAACATGCTCACACAATAAGATAGCAAATGAAATATGTGGCAAAGCATGCACAACCAATTCTAGCATCTATCAAACAATTGGCGATGACTAGGTCATCTATATATGAGTATATTGACTTAGGAGTCAAATGATAAACATTTGATCATAGGTCATACTCATCGTTTAAGCTCAAGTGGGGTTACCACTTTTACATAAAGCATTGATGTGTTCACACCATTAGAGTTGCTTTGACTCAATTCTTAGAGTTAAGATCCCCCTAGATGTGAGATCCCCTTTTAGAGGGATGAACTAACCTTGGGTTTTGTCGATGATGACTTCATGTAGGTGTTGAAGATGTGGATGCTCAATGTTGATGTAGACCATTTGGAGCAATCCTTTGGAGTGAGTTGCACTTTCAACTTGCCTACATGGGTTAGTCCCACAAGGAACAAACAAGAATATCCAAAGACATAGAGTGATGCATACACAAGATGATGTCCATGAAAACATTAGGTTACCTTGTCCCTTGCCTTACCAACATGAGGGTTTGTGACTCCTTGAACTAGTGCAAGATGTGGAAGTTGATTGCACTTGTCATTGCCATAATGATATGAGTGAAGAATGTTGGCGGAGTCACCCTCAAGAACTCTCTAGTTCTTCTTCTTCGGGATCCACATCATCTTGATGGGAATCCTTGGAGTTGTAGTTGTACTTGATGAAGTAGAACTTGACATAGTCTTGGGAATCCACTTGACCGAGACCTTAGGTGCTTCTACAAATGCATCAATCTCTTCTTGAAGCTTGTCCTTGCCTTTGTTCTTGTGGTCTTGTGGTGGAAGATCATCTTGAGCTTGTGTTCCCTTGAAGGAAGTAGGATCATACTTCTCTTGTTGAGGACCAAACTTCGTTTTGGGGTATTGATCTTCTTCCCACTCAACTCCATTGGCATTGAACTTTCGTTCAAAACCAACACCTTGATTCTTCCGGTGTCTTCCTTGCTTGCGTACAATTTCCTTGAATTGCTTACTCCCGGCAAGGCTCTTGTAAACACCTTTCTCTATAATTCCCTTCAATAAGCTATTTTCTTGCTCAAGTGTAACTTGGCTAAGAGAATCATTAGTGGAATCAAGAGAACTACCATAAGCAACAATATTGGATTTGACATTATTATTGTTACTACTAGAGGAAGTATCCTTTTTGTATCTGTTACTAGACTTGACTTGAGGCATGTAAGTAGATAGGAGTAAATGCTTGGCAATGCAAGAAGAACTTTTCTTACGGAGATCATCATTGATTGCTTTTAAGAACTCATGTTCTTGCTCAAGATTGAGCTTTTCAAAGAGTAACTTCTCATGAGCCCTTAAAAGTTCTCGATGATCTTCGAAGATAGTTTCATGAGCCAACTTAAGAGTGTTTAGTTCTTTAGTTAGTAGCTCAATTTTCTCCTTATCATTGTCATTCGTTTGATTAGCATGATTAATTAAATTTTCATCATAGTATTCATCACTAGAGTTGTCAACAAGTAAATCATCATCCACAAGCAAGTCATCTTCATCACTATTGAAATCAACATACTCAGGATGTGTTACCTTTGGACCTTTGGCCATGAAGCATCTTCCAATTCCTTCATTTGGTGAATCAAATATGTCATAGGAGTTGGTTGACACAAGTGCTAGACCGGAAACACCTTCATCTTGAGTATATGCGGAGTCGGAGTGATAGCTTCTCTCGGAGTGATGGTCGGAGTCGGAGCCGGATACCCATTCACCAACATGAGCTTGATTTCTTTGTTTTGTGTAGCTCCTTGATGACTTGTCCTTCCTTTCCGAATCCTTGCTTCTCCATGAGGGTCTTCATTCATAACGATCATCTCTACTCCTCCTCTCTCTTGGTGGTGATTCTTGTCTTTTGCTTCTTCTTTTTGGAGAATCTTCTCTTCTTTTGTAGGGTGCCGTACACTCATTGGAGTAGTGTCCAGGCCTTCTACAAGTATAGCAATTGCGCTGTCGACTAGAAGATCTTTTGTCATGATAAGACCTTGACTTGGAGCTTCTTTCTTTGCTTCTGCTCGTGTAGAATTTGTTGAAGTTCTTCACCATTAAGCTCAATTCTTCATTGAAGGTTTGTTTCTCACTTTATGATGTGGGGGCTTCACTTGAGGCTTTGTAAGCACCACTTGACTTGTTGTGAAGTTCCTCCTTATCCTTGAGTGATATCTCATGAGCAACAATTCTTCCAATGACTTCCGTTGGCTTGAGATCTTTGTAGTTTGGCATCATTTGGATCAATGTGCACACGGTATCATACTTTCCATCCAATGCTCTTAGGATCTTCTTGATGATGAATCTGTCGGTCATCTCTTCACTCCCTAAGCCGGCAATCTCATTTGTGATAAGTGCAAGCCTAGAGTACATTTCAGCGATACCTTCACCATCCTTCATTTTGAACTTGTCAAGCTAACTTTGGAGCACATCCAACTTGGATTCCTTGACGGATTCGGTACCTTCATGCATATCAATCAAAGTATCCCAAATTTCCTTTGCATTCTCAAGACGGCTGATTTTGTTGAATTCTTCGGGGCATAATCCATTGAAGATGATATCACAAGCTTGAGCATTGTATTGCAGCATCTTCAATTCTTCCGCATTAGCTTCACGGTTCGGCTCTCTCCCATCAAAGAATTCACCTTGCAAGCCAATACAAATAATTGCCCAAACGGAGGGGTTATGTCCGAGAATATGCATTTTCATCTTATGCTTCCAACTAGCAAAATTAGTACCATCAAAGTAAGGACCTCTACGGTGATAATTTCCCTCGCTAGACGCCATACTTTCCTAGGTTGTGAAACCAAGGCTATAGACACCATACTTGTAGGACCTTGAAGTATGTCTAGAGGGGGGTGATTAGACTACTTGACCAATTAAAAACTTAACCTTTTCCCAATTTTAGAGTTTGGCAGATTTTAGCTATCTTAGGACAAGTCAAGCAATCATCACACTATTCAAGCAAGCATGCAAAGAGTATATAGGCAGCGGAAATTAAAGCATGCAACTTGCAAGAAAGTAAAGGGAAGGGTTTGGAGGATTCAAACGCAATTGGAGACACGGATGTTTTTGGCGTGGTTCCGATAGGTGGTGCTATCGTACATCCACGTTGATGGAGACTTCAACCCACGAAGGGTAACGGTTGCGCGAGTCCACGGAGGGCTCCACCCATGAAGGGTCCACGAAGAAGCAACCTTGTCTATCCCACCATGGCCTCGCCCACGAAGGACTTGCCTCACTAGCAGTAGATCTTCACGAAGTAGGCGATCTCCTTGCCCTTACAAACTCCTTGGTTCAACTCCACAATCTTGTCGGAGGCTCCCAAGTGAAACCTAGCCAATCTAGGAGACACCACTCTCCAAGAAGTAACAAATGGTGAGTTGATGATGAACTCCTTGCTCTTGTGCTTCAAATGATAGTCTCCCCAACACTCAAATCTCTCTCATAGGATTTGGATCTAGTGGAAAGAGGGTTTGAGTGGAAAGCAACTTGG
Organism: Triticum dicoccoides; assembly: GCF_002162155.2. Classification (NCBI taxonomy): domain Eukaryota; kingdom Viridiplantae; phylum Streptophyta; class Magnoliopsida; order Poales; family Poaceae; genus Triticum; species Triticum dicoccoides. The sequence continues at coordinate 221,052,062 of NC_041381.1, read as the reverse complement.
GGAAGGCTAGAGATCAAGATTCATATGGTAGGAATGGAGTATCTTGGCCTCAACACATGAGTAGGTGGTTCTCTCTCAGAAATGGTAAGTTGGAAGTGTAGGTTTAGTCTGATGGCTCTCTCCATGAATGAAGAGGAGGTGGAGGGGTATATATAGCCTCAACACAAAATCTAACCGTTACACACAATTTAGCAAACTCGGTGGGACCGACTCAACAGACTCGGTCAGACCGATTTAGTAAACCTAGTGACCGTTAGTGATTTTTGGTGGGACTGACATGCAACTCGGTGAGACCGATTCGGTTAGGGTTAGGGCATAACGTAATCTCATTAAGACTGATTACACAAACTCGGTGAGACCGATTTTGGTAATAAGCTTTCCAGAGAGTTGGTCAGGTAAACTCGATGGGACCGATTTGCTCTTTTCGGTGAGACCGAAATGTTACTAAAGGGAAACAGAGAGTTTACATTGCAATCTCGGTGGGACCGATCGCTCACTTCGGTTAGACCGAAATGTTACGAAGGGAAACAGAGAGATTACAATCCCATCTCGGTGAGACCGAGATCCCTATCGGTAGGACCGATTTCCTTAGGGTTTGTGGCAGTGGCTATGACATTTGAAATCGGTGGCGCCGGGTTGGAAGAATCGGTGTGACCGATTTTGGCTTTGGGTTTAGGTCATTTGTGGATGTGAGAAAGTAGCTGAGGGTTTTGGAGCATATCACTAAGCACATGAAGCAAGAGGCTCATTAAGCAACACCTCATCCCTCCTTGATAGTATTGGCTTTTCCTATGGACTCAATGTGATATTGGATCACTAAAATATAAAATGAAGAGTCTTGAGCTTTTGAGCTTGAGCCAATCTTTTGTCCTTAGTATTTTGAGGGATCCACTTTCATCATCCATGCCATGCCATTCATTGAGCTTTCCTGAAATAATAGTCTTGGAATAGCATTAGCTCAATGAGCTATATGTTGTTATGAATTACCAAAACCACCTAGGGATAGTTGCACTTTCAATCTCCCCCTTTTTGGTAATTGATGACAACATATAGATCAAAGCTTCGACAAATGATAATAAGAATAAAAACATCGTCGCTTTGAGAAGTATGTGATAAGCAAGAGCTCCCCCTAAATTTGTGCATAGTTTAAAATTTGCTTTGGACTGCAAATGCACAAGGAATTAGGCTCATGGGTTACTCTTCCATGTCACATACATCTTGGTGGAGCGCAAAAAAATGATAAATATTGATTACATGCACTCATCACCAAGCAAAGTGAATGATCACATAGGATAGATATGATAATATCATCAAACATGCATAAGTGTAGATTATGATCAAACACATGATCATCAATGTCTCACAAGAATAGCATAGTATCTCAAGCAATCAAAAGCAAACAAGTTTGAACCACCAAAGCAAGAGAGAATAAAAGCAGCAATCTCTCTCTCTCGAAGCCTATGATCTATACATTTTTCTCCCCCTTTGGCAACAAGTTACCAAAAAGTTCATAGAAAATGCATAGTGCTAGATCGACTCTCAGGCTTGATCTTCAGTTGGTGGTGTAGAGATGGCTCCTTGGACGAAGGCTTCAGTTGATGTAGAGGGTGCTGGAGTTGATGCTGGAGCTGGTTGCACTGGAGCTGTAGGAGCTGTAGCTGGTGTAGATGATGTGGCTCTGGTGTCTGGCACGGGCACAACAACTGACCTCTGAGCTCTAGGCACTCTGGCAAAGACATCAGTGGTAGTCTTGCCCTTCCTCTCCTGCATGTCATCCTGTAGCTGCTCCACAACTGTCTGAATCTCAGTTACCTTGACATCAAGATCATGAAATTTGAGTTCCATGATTCTCTCCAAGCTCTCCTGATTTTGAGTGAGGGTGGCCAATCCCTTCTCAATCCTGAGAGATGATGCTATCAAGTAACCAAGCTGCTCCTGCTTGTTCTTCAAGAAGTACTCAGATGCCTCCTCTTGAGTTGGCATCTTGGCAGCCTTCTCCTTCCTTGCCTTCTCCTTCTTCTCTTGAGCTTGAACTGATGATGGATCATCATCATTCATGACAACCTCATTGTCCTCAAAGTCTGGATAGAGTGGAAAATGTTCCCTATCCAATAGATATTTTCATGTGCCCATCTTTGAGTTAATCAACTCCTGAATCTGAGGGGCATATCCACAAGTCCTCTTATGATCTGCTGCAGTCCTCTTAATGGTTTCAACTATAAGGCTCATGACCTTGAATTTTTGTGGCACATCAAATAAATGCAACATATTGATTGCATGCCCTCTGATCATGCTGTGGTCACCAGACTTAGGCAATAGAGTGTGCCTTAGGATCCAATTGATTGTAGGCAGCCCTGACAGAAGAAAGTGGACTGATCCAAAAGAGAAAGTTTCTAGGGCTTTGTCTGGGATCTCCTTGTACATGTGTGCCATGGTATTGTGTCCCATTTTCTTCTTGGCATATACATCCAGGTCATCATCATTTTCCTTTGGGGCATTTATCAGTTTTGCCCACTCCTCAATAGTTGACTGGTACCTTGTACCTTCAGACATCCAAACTATCCTCCCATCTGGATAGAAGTGTGCTGTGGAGTAAAATTGCATGATAAGTTCATCATTCCAGTTTGTGAGCTTTTGCCTAACAAAATCTGCAACTCCACAAGCAACAAAGTTGTCTTGCACTCCAGGATAGTGCTCTTCATTTTCCTTTATGTAGGTCCAGTCGACCCACCTCATATCACAAACTATGGGCTTCTTATCCAACAAAATTGTCTCATAGAAGTCCTGTTGTTCCTTTGTATGGAACCTGTAATCAACAGCAGTCCTTCTCCTTGTGGCATATGGATCTGCCATCCTCCATAGCCTCAATCCTGAGTCTTTTCTGATGTTCATGTCCTCAGCCACAGGATGGACATCATTATGATCTGGTATCTTGGTCTTGAGCTTCCTCAGAACTTTTCCTTCTTCATCTTCCTCCTCAGCAACCTCAGGCACTGGGGCCTTGTTCTTCTCAGCAGCTGGAATACTCCTAGTATTCCTCTTTGGTGCAGTCTTGGCCTTGGGGGCAACTTTGGGTGCTTCCTTGGGCTTAGATGTTGCAGCCCTGATCTAATAGCATCTCCCATAAGCTTTGGTGCCTTTGGTGCTGGTGCAGCAAGCTCTTCTTCTTCTTCCATCATGGAAGGTCGACCAACAACTCTGGCCATGGTCTTCTTGACCCTTTCCTTCCTTTTATTTCCTTAAGCAGCTGGCTCTTTGGGATCAGGATTTTCAGGCAGTTGAGTTGATGCTCTGGCTTTGGACATTGGTTGTCTTCCTGCAGGCCTTTTAATCTTCAGGCTTGGCTTTGTATCCTTTCCTGAGCCATACTCCTTTTTGAGCACTACCTTCCTGGAGGTAGCCTCATCCTCTTCAGCTCTACAATCCACATCTTCAGAGTCTAAAGTTCTCTTCTTCCTTTGCCTGGTAGCAGCCTTAGGCAGGTTGCTAGGAGTACTTCTGCTACCTTCATCTGAAGTGCTGGAGGGACTAGTGCCCTCACTCATGTGAATCTGCTCTGCTGACCTGTTCTGGCTGTCACTCTGGTCTGACATGCTGCAAACACTGACTGCTGACCCTGTGAAGAGTTATAGATGAGATAGAGTGGATGAGCATCACAAAATGCAGAGATTTTTGCAAAAGAATGATTCAAAAATTTAGTTTTAGTTTTCCACAGAAAGCATTTCGGATCAACCGATTTTCAAACTCGGTGATACCGAAGCAGTTTTGGAACCTAAACTGATGAACTCGGTTGGACCGAGTCACAGTTCGGTGGCACCGAGACTGCTAGGGTTTTACAAAGTCCTAAAATCGGTCGCATCGATTAGCAATTCTCGATCAGACCGAGAGTTACTAGTGCAATGGCATAGGCCAAATCGGTGGGACCGAGTTTTTCAACTCGGTGGGTCCGAGATGGTTTCGGCGGAAACCTAACCCTAAATTTTCAAATCTCATCTAATCTATGGATTGCACTGACTGGATACGAGTGTTTCAATCGTGGTAAGAATCAATAAGAACACAATGTGCTAGGAATCGGACGAGGATAGCACTGTGATCGAGTCCATACCCTAGTTCGGCGATGAACTCCCTACGGCGGCAACGGCGGGGTTGAATTCCGTTGACGGCGGCGGAGACCAGCGACAGGAGGCGGCTGGCGACGAGGAGACGATCTGGAGACCTTGGAGGCAGAGCGAGCTATTGCGCGGGCGAAGGGGTTCGGAGGAATTTCCAAATTTTTGCCCGTGACTATATATAGCCCGACCCTGTCGGTGTGACCGAGTGGAACAACTCGGTGGCACCGAGATGCATAACTGTGTTCAGTTACAGCAACTCGGTGTGACCGAAAAGTTCAAATCGGTTGCACCGAGATTGAAAACCTAGATCGACTTAGTGATCTCTGTGGGACCGAAATGGAAGAATCGTTCAGACCTAGAATCACAAAGAAGTTTTGGAAGTTTAAGTCTATGGCGAATCGGGGACTCCGAGTGCTCCTCACACAGAGTGGTTCGAATCTGACTTGATCAAATTTTGTGATGTAGCATGAATAGAGTTTGAGACGAGAAAAGCATAGATAGCTAGAGAAAGTTCTTAGGCATTCTTGTCCATCCAATTGGCCAAAAGAAGAAAGAACCAAACAATCAAAACAACAAGTGGATGTCCTTGAATGAGTAAAATATGCACCAACATGCTCACAAATAAGATAGCAAATGAAATATGTGGCAAAGCATGCACAACCAATTCTAGCATTATCAAACAATTGGCGATGACTAGGTCATCTATATATGAGCATATTGACTTAGGAGTCAAATGATAAACATTTGATCATAGGTCATACTCATCGTTTAAGCTCAAGTGGGGTTACCACTTTTACATAAAGCATTGATGTGTTCACACCATTAGAGTTGCTTTGACTCAATTCTTAGAGTTAAGCTCCCCCCTAGATGTGAGATCCCCTTTTAGAGGGATGAACTAACCTTGGGTTTTGTCGATGATGACTTCATGTAGGTGTTGAAGATGTGGATGCTCAATGTTGATGTAGACCATTTGGAGCAATCCTTTGGAGTGAGTTGCATTTCAACTTGCCTACATGGGTTAGTCCCACAAGGAACAAACAAGAATATCCAAAGACATAGAGTGATGCATACACAAGATGATGTCCATGAAAACATTAGGTTACCTTGTCCCTTGCCTTACCAACATGAGGGTTTGTGACTCCTTGAACTAGTGCAAGATGTGGAAGTTGATTGCACTTGTCATTGCCATAATGATATGAGTGAAGAATGTTGGCGGAGTCACCCTCAAGAACTCTCTAGTTCTTCTTCTTCGGGATCCACATCATCTTGATGGGAATCCTTGGAGTTGTAGTTGTACTTGATGAAGTAGAACTTGACATAGTCTTGGGAATCCACTTGACCGAGACCTTAGGTGCTTCTACAAATGCATCAATCTCTTCTTGAAGCTTGTCCTTGCCTTTGTTCTTGTGGTCTTGTGGTGGAAGATCATCTTGAGCTTGTGTTCCCTTGAAGGAAGTAGGATCATACTTCTCTTGTTGAGGAACAAACTTCATTTTGGGGTATTGATCTTCTTCCCACTCAACTCCATTGGCATTGAACTTTCGTTCAAAACCAACACCTTGATTCTTCCGGTGTCTTCCTTGCTTGCGTACAATTTCCTTGAATTGCTTACTCCCGGCAAGGCTCTTGTAAACACCTTTCTCTATAATTCCCTTCAATAAGCTATTTTCTTGCTCAAGTGTAACTTGGCTAAGAGAATCATTAGTGGAATCAAGAGAACTACATAAGCAACAATATTGGATTTGACATTATTATTGTTACTACTAGAGGAAGTATCCTTTTTGTATCTGTTACTAGACTTGACTTGAGGCATGTAAGTAGATAGGAGTAAATGCTTGGCAATGCAAGAAGAACTTTTCTTACGGAGATCATCATTGATTGCTTTTAAGAACTCATGTTCTTGCTCAAGATTGAGCTTTTCAAAGAGTAACTTCTCATGAGCCCTTAAAAGTTCTCGATGATCTTCAAAGATAGTTTCATGAGCCAACTTAAGAGTGTTTAGTTCTTTAGTTAGTAGCTCAATTTTCTCCTTATCATTGTCATTCGTTTGATTAGCATGATTAATTAATGTTTCATCATAGTATTCATCACTAGAGTTGTCAGCAAGTAAATCATCATCCACAAGCAAGTCATCTTCATCACTATTGAAATCAACATACTCAGGATGTGTTACCTTTGGACCTTTGGCCAGGAAGCATCTTCCAATTCCTTCATTTGGTGAATCAAATATGTCGTAGGAGTTGGTTGACACAAGTGCTAGACCGGCAACACCTTCATCTTGAGTATATGCGGAGTCGGAGTGATAGCTTCTCTCGGAGTGATGGTCGGAGTCGGAGCCGGATACCCATTCACCAACATGAGCTTGATGTCTTCATTTTGTGTAGCTCCTTGATGACTTGTCCTTCCTTTCCGAATCCTTGCTTCTCCATGAGGGTCTTCGTTCATAACGATCATCTCTACTCCTCCTCTCTCTTGGTGGTGATTCTTCTCTTTTGCTTCTTCTTTTTGGAGAATCTTATCTTCTTTTGTAGGGTGTCGTACACTCATTGGAGTAGTGTCCAGGCCTTCCACAATTGTAGCAATTGTGCTCTCGACTAGAACATCTTTTGTCATGATAAGACCTTGACTTGGAGCTTCTTTCTTTGCTTCTGCTCTTCTAGAATTTGTTGAATTTCTTCACCATTAAGCTCAATTCTTCATTGAAGGTTTGTTTCTCACTTTATGATGTGGGGGCTTCACTTGAGGCTTTGTAAGCACCACTTGACTTGTTGTGAAGTTCCTCCTTATCCTTGAGTGACATCTCATGAGCAACAATTCTTCCAATGACTTCCGTTGGCTTGAGATCTTTGTAGTTTGGCATCATTTGGATCAATGTGCACACGGTATCATACTTTCCATCCAATGCTCTTAGGATCTTCTTGATGATGAATCTGTCGGTCATCTCTTCACTCCCTAAGCCGGCAATCTCATTTGTGATAAGTGCAAGCCTAGAGTACATTTCAGCGACACCTTCACCATCCTTAATTTTGAACTTGTCAAGCTGAGTTTGGAGGACATCCAACTTGGATTCCTTGACGGATTCGGTACCTTCATGCATATCAATCAAAGCATCCCAAATTTCCTTTGCATTCTTAAGACGGCTGATTTTGTTGAATTCTTCGGGGCACAATCCATTGAAGATGATATCATAAGCTTGAGCATTGTATTGCATCATCTTCAATTCTTCCGCATTAGCTTCACGGTTCGGCTCTCTCCCATCAAAGAATTCACCTTGCAAGCCAACACAAATAATTGCCCAAACGGCAGGGTTATGTCCAAGAATATGCATTTTCATCTTATGCTTCCAACTAGCAAAATTAGTACCATCAAAGTAAGGACCTCTACGGTGATAATTTCCCTCGCTAGACGCCATACTTTCCTAGGTTGTGAAACCAAGGCTATAGACGCCATACTTGTAGGACCTTGAAGTATATCTAGAGGGGGTGATTAGACTACTTGACCAATTAAAAACTTAACCTTTTCCCAATTTTAGAGTTTGGCAGATTTTAGCTATCTTAGGACAAGTCAAGCAATCATCACACTATTCAAGCAAGCATGCAAAGAGTATATAGGCAGCGGAAATTAAAGCATGCAACTTGCAAGAAAGTAAAGGGAAGGGTTTGGAGGATTCAAACGCAATTGGAGACACGGATGTTTTTGGCGTGGTTCCGATAGGTGGTGCTATCGTACATCCACGTTGATGGAGACTTCAACCCACGAAGGGTAACGGTTGCGCGAGTCCACGGAGGGCTCCACCCATGAAGGGTCCACGAAGAAGCAACCTTGTCTATCCCACCATGGCCTCGCCCACGAAGGACTTGCCTCACTAGCAGTAGTTCTTCACGAAGTAGGCAATCTCCTTGCCCTTACAAACTCCTTGGTTCAACTCCACAATCTTGTCGGAGGCTCCCAAGTGAAACCTAGCCAATCTAGGAGACACCACTCTCCAAGAAGTAACAAATGGTGAGTTGATGATGAACTCCTTGCTCTTGTGCTTCAAATGATAGTCTCCCCAACACTCAAATCTCTCTCATAGGATTTGGATCTCGTGGAAAGAGGGTTTGAGTGGAAAGCAACTTGGGGAAGGCTAGAGATCAAGATTCATATGGTAGGAATGGAGTATCTTGGCCTCAACACATGAGTAGGTGGTTCTCTCTCAGAAATGGTAAGTTGGAAGTGTAGGTTTAGTCTGATGGCTCTCTCCATGAATGAAGAGGAGGTGGAGGGGTATATATAGCCTCAACACAAAATCTAACCGTTACACACAATTTAGCAAACTCGGTGGGACCGACTCAACAGACTCGGTCAGACCGATTTAGTAAACCTAGTGACCGTTAGTGATTTTCGGGGGGACTGACATGCAACTCGGTGAGACCGATTCGGTTAGGGTTAGGGCATAACGTAGTCTCGGTAAGACCGATTACACAAACTCGGTGAGACCGATCTTGGTAATAAGCTTTCTAGAGAGTTGGTCAGGTAAACTTGGTGGGACCGATTTGCTCTTTTCGGTGAGACCGAAATGTTACAAAAGGGAAACGGAGAGTTTACATTGCAATCTCGGTGGGACCGATCGCTCACTTCGGTTAGACCGAAATGTTACGAAGGGAAACAGAGAGATTACAATCCCATCTCGGTGAGACCGAGATCCCTATCGGTAGGACCGATTTGCTTAGGGTTTGTGGCAGTGGCTATGACATTTGAAATCGGTGGCGCCGGGTTGGAAGAATCGGTGTGACCGATTTTGGCTTTGGGTTTAGGTCATTTGTGGATGTGAGAAAGTAGCTAAGGGTTTTGGAGCATATCACTAAGCACATGAAGCAAGAGGCTCATTAAGCAACACCTCATCCCTCCTTGATAGTATTGGCTTTTCCTATGGACTCAATGTGATATTGGATCACTAAAATATAAAATGAAGAGTCTTGAGCTTTTGAGCTTGAGCCAATCTTTTGTCCTTAGTATTTTGAGGGATCCACTTTCATCATCCATGCCATGCCATTCATTGAGCTTTCCTGAAATAATAGTCTTGGAATAGCATTAGCTCAATGAGCTATATGTTGTTATGAATTACCAAAACCACCTAGGGATAGTTGCACTTTCACGCGCGCTCCTCCTCCCGCGACGGCAGCTCTTCCTCGGACGAGAGATCAAGCAGTGGTGGCTACGACCGACCTCCGCGTCGTCGTGCTCATGTCGACGACGCCGGTGGTTCATCCTGCCGCAGCACCCCAGTGAAGCTGGAGAGGAGCCCAACGTGAAACTGGGGCCCGGTGAACTTGGACTCAAGGCCGGTGGCCCCAGATCACCTATGGAAGAACTGGTGGAGCGCCGGGCCACCTTGAAGCATTGCTTGAGGATGCAGCGCTGGTGCCAAGCTCGTATGCCTTCGGGCCCTCTTTGTTTAGCTTTTCCTTTCTGCTGCAATCCGAAAAAGAAGAATGTACCTGCGGGGGCGTGTAATTAACTATTGCTGCTATGCCTTTTTATGTTATAATTGCCGTCTTGATGTTGTGATGTAGTGTTTGCAATCTCAGCGGGTTAAGGTAGGAAAGCTTAGCTTGGTATGCGCAGTCGTTCTCCGCCTCATGAGAACTTGACCTTAGGTACTTGATGGCCCCCCAGTGGATATGCCTTGTGCCCTCAGCAGGTACACCTTGTGCCCTGAGGAGCCGCGGCATGGCAGAGCTGTCCTTTGAAGGAAGAGAAAATTTGTCGAGCGACTCACTCCCCCCTACGCGAGACCCCTGCCACAGGTTAGTTTGGACCTGATGCACCACGTCGTGCTGCCCAGGGGGCATGGACATGAGGGGTGCTGGCACCAGTGGACTCGATCAAGGGCTCCTCGCGAGTGTGAAGCCGAAATAGCAGGGTTCAGTGTGGCGTGTGTGCGCAAAGGCAAGCTCTGGGCGCACACACCTACCTAGCCCCACGCGTGAGGAGCGCGAGGAGAAGTGGCGTGCGACTGCCACCTCTCTCACGCCCTTAGACCAAAACAACTTAGGAGAAGAACACACTCGAGGAACCAACGTTCAAGAATACCAAATCCATTGAAAGATTACTGAAAAACTGCAAGCAACTTCAGAAAGCAAATGAACATCCACGTCCAGCACCTAATCTAGTCTTCTCACAAGTGCGGAGCTAAGTGCTGCCACTAGGACGTGGGAGGGAGCCCCCATGAGGCCCCAGGGCGGCTCTCAGGAGACTCCGGGGCGTGTACAGCCCCACTCATTATTACGTGAGAGTGTCACGAGCAGAGACCTTCACAAGCCGGAGCCTTGCTTCACAGGCCGGAGCCTTTTTTCAGGGGTAGAACTTCCGGAGGTGCTGGATGTTCCAGGTGTTCTGGATGGGGACCCCGTCCCATGTCTCCAGGTGCGCGGCGCCAGGCCTAGAGACACGGGCAATCCTAAACGGTCCCTCCCAGATGGGAGAGAGCTTATGCAGCCCCTCCCTGGAGAGCACCCGCCTCAGGACGAGATTTCCCACCTCTAACGTTCTAGAGTGGACACTGCGGCAGTGGTACCGCCGCAGCACCTGCTGGTACCTTGCTGCTCGGAGCGAGGCTTGACGGCGGCTTTCCGCCCCCAGCACGAGAGCCACCCTCCGCGTGGCGTCCTGCTGCGTCTCATCGCACGCCGGGACCCGCATGGAGCGATGCTTGACCTCGTGAGGGAGAACCGCTTCTGCTCTGTTGATGAGGAAGAACAGCGTTTCTCCTGATGGCTTGGTCGTGGTGGTGCGGATGGACCACAACACGGATTGCAGCTCGTCGAGCCAGCCCCTGCCGTAGGCCTCGAGCTTCTTCTTGAAGGTCTGGGTCTTGAGGCCCCTCAGGACTTCCGCATTGGCCCTCTCAGTCTATCCATTGATCCATGGGTGCGCTACTGAGGCGTAGCAGATCTGTGTTCTAAGGTTAGCACAGTATGTTTTCAAAAGGTTGCTGGTGAACTGCGAGCCGTTGTCGGTGATGATGCGATTGGGGACCCCAAACCAGCTCACGATTCCCTTGATGAACTTGACGGCTGACCCAGCTGGGATGGTGCGCACGGCTACTACCTCCGCCCACTTGGTGAACTTGTCGATGGCGACGTAGAAGTATCGGTAGCCCCCTGGCGCCCGAGGGAACGGTCCCAAGATGTCTAGCCTCCAGACCACGAGCGACCACGTGAGCGGGATTGTCTGGAGGCCCTACGCGGGCTGGTGGATCTACTTGGCGTGAAACTGGCATGCTTCACAAGAGCACGCCAGCTCTGTAGCATCGTTGACCGCGGTGGGCCAGTAGAAGCCATTGCGGAACGCCTTGCCCACCAGAGTGCGCGACGAGGAATGATGCCCGCAGTCCCCACTGTGTATGTCCGATAGCAGCTCGAGCCCCTGTTCCCTGGAGATGCATTGCAACAAAATGTCATTGGGTCTCCTGCAATATAACTCACCATCCTTGATGCAGTACGCGGTGGCTTGACGGGCCACACGCTCGGCGTCCTCCTCCTTCTCTGGCAGGTTCCCTTGAAGCAAGTATGCCTTGAACTCTTCAGTCCAGCACCCCTCCTGAGGCTCGAGCGCGAGTAGCAGGCGGGCTCCCGAGTGGTGACCACAGGCTGGGGCCCCCGTCTCGGGTGCCTGGGGTAAGTCCTCTTGAGGTGGTGCTGGAGTCGTGACGTGGGGGGTCGCAGACGGCTTGAAGAGTTGCTCCTCAAACACCCCTGACTCCTAAGGGAGCCTGCGGGATGCTCTTTTGGCGATGTTGTCTGCTTCCTTGTTCGTCCCGCGCGACACGTGCTGCAGTTCCACGCCTAGGAACCGCTTCTCCATTTTGTGCACCTCCTCCAGGTACACCTCCATGTGCTCGTCCTTAGGCGTGTACTCCTTGTTGGAGAAGTTGACGAGAAGCTGAGAGTCGCCCTTGATGGTGAGGCGCTTCACTCCCAATGCAGCTGCGGCCCTGAGTCCGGCGAGCAAGCCTTCGAATTCTGCGATGTTGTTGGAGACCTTCTCGCCCTACTGAAAACAGAGTTGCACTGCGTAATGGAGCTTGTCCTTGGTGGGTGAGATGAGGATGGCCCCCGCTCCTGCGCCTTGCCGCGCAAACGCCCCATTGAAGTACATGGTACATCCGTCCGACTCCTCATCTCCTGGCAGGACGGAGTAGTCCTCGCCTACTCCATGGTCAGGAGTGTTAGTCCATTCGGCCATGAAGTCTGCGAGGGTCGTGCCTTTGATGACCCTGGTGGTGCTGAACTCAAGATTGAACGCCTGAAGCTCAATGTTCCATTCAGTGACTCGCCCAGCTACGTTCGGGCTCCGGAGCACCCTCTCCAGTGGGTACGCTGAAACAACCTTAATGGGGTGGCCTTGAAAGTAGTGGCGCAGTTTTCTGGAGGCAACTAGAAGTGCGAGCAAGAGCTTCTAGGGTATGGGGTAGCGTGCCCGAGCCTCCTCAGTACTGTGCTGACGAAGTAGACAGGGTGCTCGATGAGGGGTGTGGCATCAGTGGAATCTTGTTCTTCATGAGGGCACAGGCCCTTCATGGCCTCATGAGGCCCCTCCTCAGGAGCCTTGACGGCCACGGGATCAACCGTGGCCTCGGGAGGAATGTCGACCACTGCGCTGGCCGAGACTTCAGATGCCTCGCCCTGGGGGTGCTGCGCCTTGCTTGACGGCTGCCCATCCTGCTGAGCCTTCTTGATCGGTCGTTCCTCCCTTAGCACCACCAAGGCGGCACTGGTTGAGTGTGGGGTCACTGACAGATAGAGCACCAAAGGCTCAAGAGGGCGTGGTGCCACCATCACCGGAGGGCTGGTCAAATACCTCTTGAGGTCCTTGAAATCTGCGTCTGACTCCGGGGTCCACTCGAATGGCTCCTTCCTCTTCATCAGCTTAAAAAATGGGAGGGCGCGCTCCCCCAACTTGGAAATGAAACGCCCAAGTGAGGTTACAAGCCAGCCAGCTTCTGCGTCTCCTTCAGGGTCTGTGGGGGGTTCATGTCCTCTACCGCCTTGACCTTTTCCGGGTTGGCCTCGATCCCTCTGTGCGACACCAAGAAACCAAACAGCTTGCCGGAAGGGACACCAAACACACACTTCTCGGGGTTAAGCCGAAGATCCACCGTGCACAGGCTGGCGAACATTTCCTCCAGATCTTCTATCAGAGCCCTGGCCTCCCAAGACTTCACCACTATATCATCAACATAGGCCTCTGCATTTCTCCCGAGTTGCGAACCTAGGGAGATGTGCATCAATCACTGGAAGGTTACCCCAGCATTACACAGCCCGAAGGGCATGCATGTGTAACAGTACACCCCGCACGGGGTGAGAAATGCCGTCTTATCTACATCCTCCACGGCCATCTTGATCTGGTGGTAACCGGAGAAGGCATCTAGGAAGCACAACAGGTCGCACTCGATGGTGGAGTGATGATCTGGTCGATGCGAGGGAGCGGGAAGGGATCTTGCGGGCGGGCCTTGGTGAGGTTGGTGAAGTCGACACACATGCGCTCCTTCCCTCCTTTCTTGGGGGGGATTCACCAGCCATTCTGGGTACCGTACCTCTCTGATGACCCCTGCGGCTTGTAGCTTACTGGTTTCCTAGACGATGAAGGCATGCTTCTCGGTGGACTGATGGCGAGCCTTCTACTTTACTAGCCGCACATTTGGGCACACCCTCAGGTGATGCTTGATTATCCCCCTTGGGACCCCAGCCAGGTGTTTGGGTTCCCAAGCGAATACATCCTTGTTGGCTCGCAAAAAGTTGATCAACGCTTCCTCTTAGTGCTGAGGGAGGCCAGCCCCTATGGTGAAGGTGGCACTGGCCGTCCATCCTTGCAGATCGGCACTTGCTTCGTTTCATCTCGGTCTTGGGAGAACAACTGCTTCTTCTTGGCTGGCGCTGCTTCTGGGGCCTACTGAGCCTTCTACTCGCCGGGCAGCGCGGACGCGACTGTCCTGAAGGCAAGCTTGAGGGCCTGCAGCGCGCCTTTGGTGTCCCCCGCCACCGTTAGGACACTGTTGCTGCTAGGCATCTTCATGAAGTTGTACGTTGGGTGGGTCGCAGCCATAAACTGAGCCAAGGCCGGGTATCCCAGAATAGCATTGTACGGCAGGTCAATCTTGGCGATGTCGAAGTCGATGAGCTCGGTGCGGTAGTTGTCGCGGATCTCGAAGGTGCCAGGGAGACGGATCTACCCCAGGGGCCTGGTGGAGCCATCGCCGACCCCGGAGAAAGGCTTGGAGGGGTGGAGTTGGCTGGGCGGCACGTGGAGCAGGCCGAACGCCTCCGGGGAGAGCACGTTGAGGCCGGCCCTGCCGTCGATGAGGGTCCTGGTGATCGCTACGTGGAAGATGGTGGGGGTGAAGAGCATTGGGAGCGCGCCTGCTCCCGTCGTGGCAACAGGGTGATCCTCGGGGCTGAAGGTGAGGTCAGCTTGGGGCACCGCCCAGACCGGGGGAGCCCCCGAGCTCGCGTGAGTAGCGCCTGCCGGCCGGCAGAACTGCTTGATGTGACGGTCGGATGGTGGTGCCTGCGAGCCACCTAGGAGAGCTGCGACGACCGGGGGCACTGGTGCCGTGTAGTGGGCAAGGAAGAGGTCGCGCAGATCCTCCTAGGAGGCCACAGAAGATGCCGGCAGGTTGAGCAACTAGGCACGTGGCGCGCTCACAAGGGCCATGGGGAACTAGTTGGCCTTCGCCTTGTCCTCTCCTTCGGTCGCCCAAACTGCCTCCTCATATGCTTCAAGAAAGGGGGCCGGATCTGCCGCGCCATCGTAGCGTGGCGGCATCTTCGGTCGGAACTTGGGCGGTCACTACACATGTGTCACGCCCAATATGCGACCCTATCCAAAAGGAACTCGAAGGTCCCACCAAGGATAGACCCGCATATTGAAACGCTTTTGCAAGGTGGATATCATTACATCAACATTACATAATAGATGGGGATACATACATAAGGCATACAATGCCACAAGAATACAACATCACAATACATCAGAGCATCATTCGACTACGGATGAAAGACAAACAGAAACTCAAATGACATCCACCCAGCTAGCCCAGGCTGCCGACCTGGAACCTATCCCCTGATCGAATAAGCAGAAGAAGAACTCCAATACAAGCAAACATCGCTCTCGCGTCATGATCATCGCACAACCTGCACCTGCAACTGTTGTTGTACTAATCTATGAGCCACGAGGACTCAGCAATCCCATTACCATGGGTATCAAGACTAGCAAAGTTTAATAGGAAAGGAAGGGGTAAAGTGGTGAGGCTGCCGCAGCGACTAAGCAAGATATGGTGGCTAACATACGCAAATAAGAGCGAGAAGAGAGCAAAAGGAACGGTCGTCAACTAGTAATGATCAAGAAGTGATCCTGAACTCCTACTTACGTCAAACATAACCCAGAAACCGTGTTCACTTTCCGGACTCCGCCGAAAAGAGACTATCACGGCTACACACACGGTTGATGCGTTTTAATTCGGATCTGGTGTCAAGTTATCTACAACCGGACATTTACAAATTCCCATCTGCCTATAACCGCAGGCACGGCTTTCGAAAGATTATACCCTGCAGGGGTGTCCCAACTTAGCCCATGATAAGCTCTCGCGATCAATGAAGGATATACCTTCTCCCAGGAAGACCCGATCAGACTTGGAATCCCGGTTTACAAGACATTTCGACAATGGTAAAACAAGACCAGCAAGACCGCCCGATGCGCCGACAATCCCGATAGGAGCTGCACATATCTCGTTCTCAGGGCACATCGGATGAGAAAGACGTCGGGTTGGCATAGACCCTGATTGCCCAGGGGGCGCCGGATATCGCTCAGTTTGGACCAACACTTAGACAAGCACTGGCCCGGGGGGGTAAAATAAAGATGACCCTCAAGAGCGCGACTCCCAAGGGAAAAGGGCTAGGTGAGGCAAATGGTAAAACCAATGTTGGGCCTTGCTGGAGGAGTTTTATTCAAAGCGAACTGTCAAGGGGGTCCCATAAATCACCCGACCGCGTAAGGAACGCAAAATCCGGGAACATAACACCGGTATGACGGAAACTAGGGCGGCAAGAGTGGAACAAAACACCAGGCAAAAGGCCGAGTCTTCCACCCTTTACCAAGTATATAGATGCATTAATAATATAAGAGATATTGTGATATCCCAATCAAATCCTGTCCACCATGTAGAAATCTTCAACTTCACCTGCAACTAGCAACGCTATAAGAGGGGCTGAGCAAAGCGGTAACATAGCCAAGCAACGGTTTGCATAGGAAAGGTGTCAAAGGTTAGAGGTTCATGGCAATATGGGAGACTTGAATAAACAGGTGATAGGTAGCGCAGCATAGCGATAGAACGAAGCAACTAGCATAGCAATGATAGTAGTGAGATCCAGGGTAGCGGTCATCTTGCCTGAAATCCCGCAAGGCAGAAGAACGAGTCCATGAAGAAGACGAATGGATGAAGCCACGAAGATGAACCAAGCGTAGACGGATGAATCCTCACGATCGCAACAAAACAGGAACTAACAAGAAGAAGCACACAACATGGTAAACACACCACACATTCACAAGACATGATGCACAACCAAGTATGATGCATGACAATACTACATGAAGCTACTCATGGCAAGAGATGATGCAAACAAGAGCAACACACCAAGGCAAGTTTAAAGGAGGCCGGGAACACATATAACAATTCCGGTAAGTCCTCATATGCATATTTCGAAATCTCCAGATCTGAATAAACCTTATGTTCAAGTTGTTAAACAACAAGTTAAGATGCACAAAGATGATCTACACGAGATTCTAGTCAAGTTACATATAAAGTTCATTTAGTTCGGAGCTACGGCCTAGAAGATATGAGCAAAACAAGTTAAGCATGGCATTGATGCAAAATGCATTCAAACATCAAGCAAACACACCAAAACAAGGATGCAACATGATAATATGAAGCTACATGCAAAATCAAGCAAGTTTCATATAGAGCACATTGAAAACGAAGCAACGGTTCAACACACACACACTATACAAGTTATAGCAACAATCTGTCCAAAACAGCAACTAGGCATATTGCAAGCATCAAAACAATATGCTACATCACCTCAACATGAAAACAAAAGGCATGGGCATGATGTACAGGTAAAGCATAACAAAACATGAACACTGAGCTATCTCCAGAAATCACTAGAACATGCTCAAACACACATGGCAAGATGGCAAATAATAACAGTTTCAGACTTTGCAGAAAATAACATCAGGTTGCAATGTTTAGAGCTATCAAACAACATGTTACATGAACTTATCATGGCAAACAAAGGCATGGCATGAACCTACTAAATGCATAGATCAAATGTCCCTTACTGACCATAAGCCAAAAAGGAACATAAAATATGATTGCACCCACGTAAACATAGCAAGTTTCGTTAACAGATTCAAACATGGCAGGAACAGAATTATGAAGGCATGTAAATGAGCTTGTGCAACTCACTACAGAGCAATACATGGCATGGAAAGGCACCCAACAGTAAGAAGACATATTTGGGAAGCTAAGCATGGCAATATCAAGTTCATAGCATGCAAGGATCAACTACAACAACCTTGGCAAAATTGAATAACACGTAAACAATCTGCCAGGAGACATTTTGAAGCAAACGTAGAGCACGAAAATGACATGCTATACTACTCCATAATTGCACACATGGGCATGGATGGATAGAGAACAACCATATGTTCAAAACATCCTTACTGAAGTATATCAAAATATGCATGGATCTCTCTGTAGCATCAAGTTTACATGGCATCAAAATAACAGCAGAACAGGAACTAAAATCAGCAATATCATGATGCCTAGTTTTCATGCTTGTGCTAGTCACCACATTGATCACAAAAATACATGGTAAGCACCTCTGTAAAGAAGACATGGCATAGATCAAAACACATATAGACATCAACCTCATAGGATGCACACATCAATCATGGCAAAAATGACTAATGAGCAAGTTCTGTTAACAGACAGCAGATAACATCATGAAGCACTCTTGTAATGAAGATTCAGGCATCAAGATGATCCCAAATGAATATGATGCAATGGAATTAAACGATGTGCTCGTTGAGATGAACAATTTGACATATTACACGCACAAAACGGAGCTACGGATGCAGAGATACGATGCGATGAACATGGCATGATTATGCAAAATATTCGGGACAGGCATTTTCAGTAAAAAAAAATAGGATGAGCGTTAAATAGCAGCTAGCGCGCAGGGCGGGATTTAAGCGCGCTCACCACTGGGCTTCAGCCCGGGAGGGGGGGAGGACGAGGCGCGCCGGGGCGCTGGGCTGGGCCGCGGGGGAGGCCCACGAGGCCCACGCGGGGAAGAGGTCGGGCGGGCAGGGCCATGGCCGCGGCGGCGCGAACCGGCAAGGACGGCGCTCCGGCGAACGGAGAGGACTCTCCGACCGGCGAAGACGAGCTTGGGCGCGCCGGATCCGGGCGGCGCCGGCCCGGATCTGACGGGAGGCGAGGCGGGGAGGG
>NC_041381.1:221025798-221032691 GCF_002162155.2 Triticum dicoccoides | reverse complement strand
CGGGCGCACGCGGGCTGGGGCGGGCCTGCCCTGGGCCCCGCGGGCCGGCGACGCGAGGATGGCGGCGAGACAGGTGTCGGGCGCTGGCTGGCTGCGGTTGGCGGGGCGGACATGTCCGGCGGGGTCCGGACGTGTCCGGCTGCGGGATGAGGACGAAGCTAGGGTTTTGGGGGGGATTTGATCCGCGAATTTCAGGGGAGGGGGCTATTTATAGATTCTGGGAGCTAGGAGAGTCCAAATGAGGAGCGGTTTTCACCCATACGATCGTGATCGAACGACCGAGAGCATGGAGGGGAGTTTGCTGGGTTTTGGGCCACTATGGAAGGGGTGTTGGGCTGCAACACAAAGAGGGCTTTTACGGTTACCCGGTTAACCGTTAGAGTATCAAACGACCTCCGAATGGCACGAAACTTGACAGGCGGTCTATCGGTGCTATACCAAGGCCACTTGGCAAGCCTCGGGCCATTCCGAGAAAGTTTAACACCCACTCACAATAGGAGACAAAAGGGGAGCGCCGGAGGGCATAGGAGCGCCGGATTGCAAAACGGACAACGGGGAAAAGGCTCGAATGCATGAGACGAACACGTATGCAAAATGAAATGCACATGATGACATGATAAAATGCAACACGCAAGCAAATGACATGGCAACGCCAATGAATAACTAGCAGGCACCTGGCGCATCGAAACTGGGGCGTTACAACACTCCTCCACTAACAAGAGATCTCGTCCTGAGATCTTAGGACCGAGACGGAAGGGAAAAGGGATGAGGTGAAACAAGAACTCAAGAAGAAGAAAAGAATCGATAGCACTCGAGAAAAAGAGAGGAACGACGAGAATGACGAGAATCGAAAGCTCACGGAATCATATAGACTAAGAAACCACTCCGGTTAGAACGAGATAAGAAACGAATAAGACTGAAGGATTTAGGCAGCACTCCGGCTGAAAATGGAATGAATAAAACACGAGCTTGAGAGGATGGAATGATACTTGATGAAGAAATGACACAAAACCTCCGGAAAGAATTTAAAAGAGTTGAATGAAAAGAACGGAGAAGAAAATGACAATTTGTGCCACGAATGAAATAGGAAGCAACCTTAGAAGAAAAGATTGAATGGAGTTGTTGAGAAAATTCAACGATGAAAGAATAAGCTTGTTGTGGTCTTATAGATAACATCTCAAAATTTATGAGCTGATAACCGGCCTCGAGCGGAAAAGATTAAATAACTATGAAGAAAGAAGAAATGCAAAACTCCCTTTCAAAAGAATACGGAGAATTAATTTCACTTCAAGATGAGAAGAAAAGATACTTGAACTCCACCGACAAGAATCCTGATGAACACTTGAAGAAAACATTAGATCATGAAGAACCACCATGAAGAACTCCGGTAACAAAAGGATGATGAGATAGAATGAAGGAAGAAAGAATAAGATGAGCCTTGCGATGATTTAGATAGAGGTTCCGACGAAATAGCTGAGGAAATTGAACTCCGGAAAAGAAAAGATGGAGAACACTTAGAACTAGAATTTATTCATCAAGAACAAACTCTGAAGAAAGGGATAATAACTTGGATGAAATAAGAATAAGATTTATTGTATGCTTATCCTTCATCAAATTAAATTGATGACAAGCAATGGATTTTGCATATTACTTATTCTTCTTGAAAAAGGATTGAGCAGTGACATATCACAAACTTGAGAAGGTCTTCATGAACCACCGGTAGGATTGGAAAGAACGAATGGATTAAAATGATAATAAAGGAAAAAGAATCTTGGAAGAACCACCATTAGAATTCGGAAATGACTGACGAAAGAGACTGAATCACCGGGATAATTAGAGGAACAAATATGCTAGAGGGGATTTAGATGCAAAAGAACAAAGAGATCATGAGCTGATTAAAGAACACTTGAACGAAGCACCAGGATAAATAGAGAATGATAACTGGAATGATGGCCTCCAGTGAAAAGAAATGGGAAAACAACTTCTGACCTACTCCGGATGGGTAAGAAAAGAATATCTGACAAATGGAATAATTCGAGAGGGTAACCAGAAGCTAGAACCATGAATCTTTGAGAGAACGGACAAGGTTTAGAGGAAAAACTCTTCTTCGGTCTTTAAATGACGACGAGAAACAACACCAAAATTATTGAGATACTCCGGGATAATGAAAAACGAAGGGATTGAGCCAACAATGAAAAGAATTTGAAATCGATCTTGGAAAAGCATCTGACTGATGAAATTCATTCTTACGTCACACTTCAAAAGGATTTGAGAATAACTCTGGGGAAATTAGAAGAGTCAGGTAAGATCCTGGAAAAAGACATGTGGGTTATGGTCCCACTAAAAGAAAAACACCGTTGGAAAAGATTGTTGAAAAGATAGATGATGCACCGGAATGATTGAAATATTTGAATGAGGTGACAACCTCAAATTAATTGTAACACAAACGAATCTCCTGAGATGCCTTGAGGACTCCGGAAGCAAAAACTGGCGAGAGACGAACGAGCAGGGAAAACACTTGAGCCGAGGAAAAGAATAAGATCAACCCGAAAAACATGAATTGAGTCCACCGGAAAGAAAAGAGCTGAAGAACGTCCACCGAGACGAGAATTCACCAGTTGAAATGATTGAGGGAAGACTGAAGATGCTCCACACGAATGAAATTGATGCTCGAAACAGACTCAGGCTCCGGGAAGAAAAGGGTGGGAGGGCGAGAAAACAAAGGCAACTTGGAAGGTGGAATCGACGAACAACTTGAAGAGAAAACATCGGTTAAAATAATTGAGGAAAGAAAGCAAAGACTTCGCACGAGTAGGATGGATACTCGATTATGGACTCCGGTTCCGAGATGAAGAAGGGTGGGCGGGTGGCAAAAACAACAGCTGAGGATTGAACTTGGAAACGATGAAGAGGCTCGAGTCAACTTGACGAGAAATGCACCGGATAAAAGAGCTGAGGAACAATGATCGGAAAACCAACTGCGTGATCCTAAAGAAAAATTTGAAGGGGAAGAGAAGTAATTCAAAACACCTACGTCAAGATTCCTTACCAGAGCGATGAAGGGGCTGAGGAGTAAAAAGAATTCCTACTCTCCGATATAACTAGACTCCGAAAATAGTTTTCTTCTAGACTCAACAACGGCCAAACTACACGATCAAACAAGAGGGCTCCTAAGGTCGGTCGAGGCACTGATACCAACTTGTCACGCCCAATATGTGACCCTATCCAAAAGGAACTCGAAGGTCCCACCAAGGATAGACCCGCATATTGAAACGCTTTTGCAAGGTGGATATCATTACATCAACATTACATAATAGATGGGGATACATACATAAGGCATACAATGCCACAAGAATACAACATCACAATACATCAGAGCATCATCCGACTACGGATGAAACACAAACAGAAACTCAAACGACATCCACCCTGCTAGCCCAGGCTGCCGACCTGGAACCTATCCCCTGATCGAAGAAGCAGAAGAAGAACTCCAATACAAGCAAACATCACTCTCGCGTCATGATCGTCGCACAACCTGCACCTGAAATTGTTGTTGTAGTAATCTGTGAGCCACGAGGACTCAGCAATCCCATTACCATGGGTATCAAGACTAGCAAAGCTTAATAGGAAAGGAAGGGGTAAAGTGGTGAGGCTGCAGCAGCGACTAAGCAAGATATGGTGGCTAACATACGCAAATAAGAGCGAGAAGAGAGCAAAAGGAATGGTCGTCAACTAGTAATGATCAAGAAGTGATCCTGAACTCCTACTTACGTCAAACATAACCCAGAAACCGTGTTCACTTTCCGGACTCCGCCGAAAAGAGACCATCACGGCTACACACACGGTTGATGCGTTTTAATTCGGATCTGGTGTCAAGTTATCTACAACCGGACATTAACAAATTCCCATCTGCCTATAACCGCAGGCATGGCTTTTAAAAGATTATACCCTGCAGGGGTGTCCCAACTTAGCCCATGATAAGCTCTCGCGATCAATGAAGGATATACCTTCTCCCAGGAAGACCCGGTCAGACTCGGAATCCCAGTTTACAAGACATTTCGACAATGGTAAAACAAGACCAGCAAGACCGCCCGATGCGCCGACAATCCCGATAGGAGCTGCACATATCTCGTTCTCAGGGCACACCGGATGAGCAAGACGTCGGGTTGGCATAGACCCTGATTGCCCTGGGAGCACCGGACATCGCTCAGTTTGGACCAACACTTAGACAAGCACTGGCCTGGGGGGGGGTAAAATAAAGATGAGCCTCAAGAGCGCGACTCCCAAGGGAAAAAGGGCTAGGTGAGGCAAATGGTAAAACCAATGTTGGGCCTTGCTGGAGGAGTTTTATTCAAAGCGAACTGTCAAGGGGGTCCCATAAATCACCCGACCGCGTAAGGAATGCAAAATCCGGGAACATAACACCGGTATGACGGAAACTAGGGCGGCAAGAGTGGAACAAAACACCAGGCAAAAGGACGAGTCTTCCACCCTTTACCAAGTATATAGATGCATTAATAATATAAGAGATATTGTGATATCCCAATCAAATCCTGTCCACCATGGAGAAATCTTCAACTTCACCTGCAACTAGCAACGCTATAAGAGGGGCTGAGCAAAGCGGTAACATAGCCAAGCAATGGTTTGCATAGCAAAGGTGTCAAAGGTTAGAGGTTCATGGCAATATGGGAGGCTTGAATAAACAGGTGATAGGTAGCGCAGCATAGCGATAGAACGAAGCAACTATCATAGCAATGATAGTAGTGAGATCCAGGGTAGCGGTCATCTTGCCTGAAATCCCGCAAGGAAGAAGAAAGAGTCCATGAAGAAGACAAACGGATGAAGCCATGAAGATGAACCAAGCGTAGACGGACGAATCCTCACGATCGCAACGAAACAGGAACTAACAAGAAGAAGCACACAACATGGTAAACACACCACACATGGACAAGACATGATGCACAACCAAGCATGATGCATGACAAGACTACATGAAGCTACTCATGTCAAGAGATGATGCAACCAAGAGCAACACATCAAGGCAAGTTTAAAGGAGGCCGGGAACACATATAACAATTCCGGTAAGTCCTCATATGCATATTTCGAAATTGGTCCAGATCTGAATAAACCTTATGTTCAAGTTGTTAAACAGCAAGTTAAGATGCACAAAGATGATCTACACGAGATCCTAGTCAAGTTACATATAAAGTTCATTTAGTTCGGAGCAACGGCCTAGAAGATATGAGCAAAACAAGTTAAGCATGACATTGATGCAAAATGCATTCAAACATCAAGCAAACACACCAAAACAAGGATGCAACATGATAATATGAAGCTACATGCAAAATCA
The DNA here is from genome assembly GCF_002162155.2 of Triticum dicoccoides. Taxonomy (NCBI): domain Eukaryota; kingdom Viridiplantae; phylum Streptophyta; class Magnoliopsida; order Poales; family Poaceae; genus Triticum; species Triticum dicoccoides. The sequence goes on along the minus strand of NC_041381.1, from coordinate 221,027,341 downwards.
AGCAAGTTTCATATAGAGCACACTCAAAACGGAGCAACGGTTCAACACACACACACTATATAAGTTATAGCAACAATCTGTCCAAAACAGCAACTAGGCATATTGCAAGCATCAAAACAATATGCTACAGCACCTCAACATGAAAACAAAAGGCATGGGCATGATGTACAGGTAAAGCATAACAAAACATGAACACTGAGCTATCTCCAGAAATCACTAGAACATGCTCAAACACAAATGGCAAGATGGCAAATAATAACGGTTTCAGACTTTGCAGAAAATAACATCAGGTTGCAATGTTTAGAGCTATCAAACAACATGTTACAGGAACTTATCATGGCAAAGAAAGGCATGGCATGAACCTACTAAATGCATAGATCAAATGTCCCTTACTGACCATAAGCCAAAAAGGATCATAAAATATGATTGCGCCCACGTAAACATAGCAAGTTTCGTTAACAGATTCAAACATGGCAGGAACAGAATTATGAAGGCATGTAAATGAGCTTGTGCAACTCACTACAAAGCAACACATGGCATGGAAACGCACCCAACAGTAAGAAGACGTGTTTGGGAAGCTAAGCATGGCAATATCAAGTTCATAGCATGCAAGGATCAACTACAACAACCTTGGCAAAATTGAATAACACGTAAACAATCTGCCAGGAAACATTTTGAAGCAAAAGTAGAGCACAAAAATGACATGCTAGACTACTCCATAATTGCAAAAATGGGCATGGATGGATAGAGAACAACCATATGTTCGAAATATCCTTACTGAAGTATCTCAAAATATGCATGGATCTCTCTGTAGCATCAAGTTTACATGGCTTCAAAATAACAGCAGAACAGGAACTAAAATCAGCAATATCACGATGCCTAGTTTGTATGCTTGTGCTAGTCACCACATTGATCACAAAAATACATGGTAAGCACCTCTATAAATAAGACATGGCATAGATCAGAACACATGTAGACATCAACCTCATAGGATGCACACATCAATCATGGCAAAAATGACAAATGAGCAAGTTCTGTTAACAGACAACAGATAACATCATGAAGCACTCCTGCAACAAAGATTCAGGCATCAAGATGATCCCAAATGAACATGATGCAATGGAATGAAATGATGCACTCGTTGAGACGAACAATTTGACATATTACACGCACAAAACGGAGCTACGGATGCAGAGATACGATGTGATGAACATGGCATGATTATGCAAAATATTCGGGACTTGGGCATTTTGAGTAAAAAAAATAGGATGAGCGTTAAATAGCAGCTAGCACGCAGGGAAGGATTTAAGCGCGCTCACCAGTGGGCTTCAGCCCGGGAGGGGGGAAGGACGAGGCGGGCCGGGGCGCTGGGCTGGGCCACAGGGGAGACCCACGAGGCCCACACAGGGAAGAGGTCGGGCGGGCAGGGCCATGGCCGCGGCGGCGCAAACCGGCGGAGACGAGCTTGGGCGCGCCGGATCCGGGCGGCGCCGGCCCGGATCTGACGGGAGGCGAGGCGCGGAGGGGCGGCGAGCTCGGGCGG
>NC_041381.1:220995820-221025607 GCF_002162155.2 Triticum dicoccoides | reverse complement strand
GGCTGGCTGCAGTTGGCGGGGCGGACATGTTCGACGGGGTCCGGACATGTCCGGCTGCGGGATGAGGACAAAGCTAGGGTTTCGGGGGGGATTTGATCCGCGAATTTCAGGGGAGGGGGCTATTTATAGATTCTGGGAGCTAGGAGAGTCCAAATGAGGAGCGGTTTTCGCCCACACGATCGTGATCGAACGACCGAGAGCATGGAGGGGAGTTTGCTGGGTTTTGGGCCACTATGGAAGGGGTGTTGGGCTGCAACACAAAGAGGGCTTTTACGGTTACCCGGTTAACCGTTGGAGTATCAAACGACCTCCAAATGGCACGAAACTTGACAGGCGGTCTACCGGTGGTATACCAAGGCCACTTGGCAAGCCTCGGGCCATTTTGAGAAAGTTTAACACCCACTCACAACAGGAGACAAAAGGGGAACGCCGGAGGGCATAGGAGCACCGGATTGCAAAACGGACAACGGGGAAAAGGCTCGGATGCATGAGACGAACACGTATGCAAAATGAAATGCACATGATGACATGATAAAATGCAACACGCAAGCAAATGACATGGCAACGCCGATGAATAACTAGCAGACACCTGGCGCATCGAAACCGGGGCATTACAACCTGCCGCAGGGAGAGGGTGAAGCAGCGCAGCCCCGACGCTTCTTCGGGGACACGTGTCGATCGGGCCGACGGAGGAGCGCCCGCCATAGGAGTTAGTGGCACGATCTAGAGGTCGAGGAAGAAGATTCCGACGCACCCCTACCTGGCGCGCCAAATGTTGGATATAGGGATCTGGCAACCCTTGAGAGGTTCGAACTCTGGGGTGTGTGTGGAGATCTCAACCTGCCCAGCCTGCCTACTCGTGATCCTCCTAAGCCTAGCGCGTCGAGCATAAAGAGACAAAGACACAGAGATTTATACTGGTTCGGGCCATCGTTGTGGTGTAATACTCTAATCCAGTGTGGTGTGGTGGATTGCCTCGAGGGGCTATGGATGAACAAGTACAATGGATGAACAAGCCTCGGGAGGAGAGGTGATCTTGAGATGGTGCGGTGGTCGGGTGAGAATGGATCCCCTTTTTCCCACTATGGTTGTGGCTAGTCCTATTTATAGTGGCCTTGGTCCTCTTCCCAAATATGAGCGGGAAGGGATCCCACAATGGCGGGATTTGAAAGGGGACAAGTAGTACAGTCTATCCTGACAAAAGTAATCTTCGCCTGCGAAAAAGCCTCTGGTCGTGACGCTGCGGTGGGCTCGTCGATGACCTCCGTCCTGCCGTCCTGGCGGTCTTGGTATTGTTGCACTAGAATGGAAACCTTTGGTTGATTCCTCGGGACTCCGCGCCCGCGGCTTGCCTCCTTTGCACCGAAGAGGAAACTTGTGCTCTGCGCCCGCCTGGCGCCTGTCTCGCCTTGGTCATTATCGGTGTCAAAACCGGCGGATCTTGGGTAGGAGGTCCTGATATGTGCGCCTTAGGCTGATGGTAACAGGAAGCAAGGGACACAATGTTTACCCAGGTTCGGGCCCTCTCGATGGAGGTAAAATCCTACTTCCTGCTTGATTAATATTGATGATATGAGTAGTACAAGAGTAGATCTACCACGAGATCGTAGAGGCTAAACCCTAGGAGCTAGCCTATGATGATTATGACTGTAATTGTGATTGAACTTCTAAGGACCAACCTCTCCGTTTTATATAGACACCAGAGGGGGCTAGGGTTTACACGGAGTCGGTTACAAGGAAGGAAATATAATATCCGGATCGCCAAGCTTGTCTTCCACGCAAAGGAGAGTCCCACCCGGACACGGGACGGAGTCTTGAGTCTTGTATCTTCACGCTCCAATAGTCCGGACGAAGTATATAGTCCGGCTGTCCGGATACCCCCTAATCCAGGACTCCCTCAGTAGCCCTTGAACCAGGCTTCAATGACGATGAGTCCGGCGTGTAGTCTTGTCTTTGGAATTGCAAGGCGGGTTCCTTTCTCCGAATGCTCCAAAGTAATTATCGAACACTTAAATCGTGTCCAGATCTACAAAATGATCTTAACATGCCACCATAGATAGAATGATATTTCACAAATGCAATCTGCTGACAACTTTTTAGACAACGGGACATGTCATTACGGTCGGGTCATTATTTGAACCGTTTTCCCACAGCCAGCCACAACGCATATTGCGAGGTGGTTTCCTTGACACGTCTTGTCAAAGCAGAGATCATGTCCCCTTATCACTGGATTCTCATCAATAGGGTATGGGTAATCCCACCGTGCCATCAATCGTGGCGCTTGGGAAGTAAGCGATTCTCAACAGGCAAGTGGGGAGGCGCACCGCTTTCGTCGCCTCTATAAAGGGATAAGGATTCCCCATTTTTACCCACACCTTCTTCCTCCTCTGCTCACCCTTGCCCCCTAGAGCTCCAGCGCCCTAGCCCATGTCTTCTCCGCACAACCAAACATGTCCGGAGCAGGAGGCAAGTGGGTGGCCTCCATCGTGAAGGAGAAGCATATCGCGAATCTTTGGGCGGCCGGATACTTGGCCGGAGACATCGTGCACCGGCTACCGGACGCCGGGCAGGTCATTCCAACTCCGGAACCTCACGAGAGGGTCGTGTTTGTCGCCCACTTCGTCCGTGGACTGGGATTTCCACTCTATCCCTTCGTTCGCGGGCTCATGTTCTACTACGGGCTAGATTTCCTTGATCTAGCCCCAAATTTCGTCCTCAACATCTCGGCGTTTATCGTCGTGTGCGAGGCCTTCCTCCGCATCAAGCCTCACTTTGGCTTGTGGCTACAAATCTTCTGCGTGAAGCCAAAAATCGTGAGCGGCCCGCAAGTGGAGTGCGGAGGGGCCATGGTGGGCAAAATGCCTAACGTCACCTGGCTTAGCGGCTCCTTCGCGGAGACCGTGAAAGGGTGGCAATCGGGGTGGTTCTACATTAGCGAGCCGCGCGACACCAACTGGGCGGCGGCCCCTGAATTCTGATCCGGAACCCCCATGTGGCTCACCTCCTGGCAAAGGAAGGGCCTGGCCTGGGGCGAACCAGCAGAGCTAACCGGACTCCAAAACTATATCAAGAATATGAAGGACAAGAACATCAAGCTTGTCAACGTGATCTAGGTCATGCTCGTCCACTGGATTCTTCCGTGCCAAAGAGGAGTATTTAATCTGTGGGAGTTCATTCCGGCCGAACACCAGATGCTTCGGAAGCTCTACGGCATGATGCACAAAGACGTCTAGAAGGTGCTGTTCAAGGCCTCCGAAGCGTCTCCTCCCACATCCGAGGACCGTGGACTTCATGCCGCGCGGCCTCCTCATCCGGTGAGTTTTCTGACTACCACCGGATTCAGTTCTTCCCAATATATTCATGAGGGAGTCTTAAGTAATTGTGTATATTTGATCAGGATTATGTGGAGACAGCGGAGCGGATTGACTGTCCGGCTCCGCTGCCAGAAGGCCTAGCCGACGCTCTCCTGACGGAGATGCTAGTCCTGGCGCCCTACAAGGCGCCGGAAAAGAAGGACCCGGGGGCCAGGAAGGGCCTCCAGCGTAAGGTCATACCGGAAGCCTCGTCCGAAGACGACGAGGCACACTCCTCCTCCGAAGGGGAGGAAGAAGAAGAAGAAGAAGAAGAAGAAGGGGCCGCCCCATCCGGAGAGGATGGGGGGCCTGAGAAGGCAGACCAGGGGGCCGGGGAAGGCCCCCGGTGCAAGGTCGTCATACCCTCGTCGTCCGACGATGACGAGGCAGATTCCTCCCGCGGAGGCGGGGGTAAACAAGAAGAAACTCTGCCTCCCCGCACTGGGGGAAGAAAAAGAGGAAAGCCGCCCTGGAGGGGGAGGCTGGGACGTCCAAGAAGGGAAAGGCGTCCCTTCCGGACTACTCCACCACGATCGCTGATAGCAAGGAGGGGTGGCTGCCCAGGGGGAAGCCCCTAGCACGATCGTAAGTATCCACACTCTATTGCGATTTTGCTTCATAGTCTTGTTATAACACCGAACATGTATACAGTCCAACCAGGGTCCATCCTGAGGTATCATCTTCGGATGGGTCCTTGAGTGATTCAGCGATGAACTCGCTCCCGACAGCCACTACTCCTCAGCCTGCGGATGACACAGAGGTGTTGTCCCAAAGGCTCCCAAAGCGGGGAGACGTGACTCTGGAGGCGCCCTAGGCCGGAATTCCAGACCTCGGACACGCGGGGTTCAAGATCCCTGCGGATCGTGTCGATGAGAGCTGCAGTAAGCCGGGCTCTCAGCCGAACACTGCTCCTGAACCTCCAATGGTCCCGGACTCAGGCGGGCAGCCCCTCGTTAGGGAGGGCGAGCCGTCCATGCTGAGGACTTCTGTTACGCCCAAGGCGTCGGATTGTCTACTGGAAGCGCTTCGTGGCGCTTCCATGGATGAAGAGTACCGCACTCTTATGAGTGCGGTGATTCAGAAGGTTTTGTCCGCCAAGAGCGGACTAACCGAAGCTTGCACCAGCCTTCTGACAGGCTTTGAGATAAGTAATAAAAATGTGTGAAATTACCACCTGATAGGTAGTAGCCCCTGATACTCTGTTTGGTGTTCGGAAAGAAAAGCCAAACGGAGGGTCAATTATAATCCGCAGGAGTCTAATAATAAGTGTGTATGTGAATAAGCAGGTTGTGCTGCTTGCCGCTGCTGTCCGCACAACCGAGGTCGCTGGACTAAAACGGGACCTGGAGCAGGCGCAGGGAGAGCTCGACCACACGAAGAGGCAGCTCGAAGAGAACAAAGGTGAGTAATTGCCCACTCTTAGATAATGAAGAATAGGCAAAATTGGTTATTCTAACGACAAATCATCGTAATTTTGTAACAAGGGCCACCACTGAAGTGGCATCTCTGAAGAAAGCGATGTCCAAGGCCGAGGACAAGGCGGCTCTGGAGTGCAAAGAGCGCGAGAAGCAAGATGCTAGAGTGGGCGAGGTACAGCAAGAGCTCCAGGAGCTCGGCAAAAAGTTCGAGTCCTTGGAGCATGATCTTAAGATGAAAGAGTCCGAGCTTGCGAAGGCCCTTGTGAGTATGAAAGACGCCAAGGCCGAAGCCGAGAAGGCACAGCAAGAAATCCAGGCAGCCAAGAAGATAGCGGCGGGTAAGACATTCTTTATGCAAAGCAAGCATGTGGAGGAGGCGTTTATTTTACTTACCCGAATTTGGAGCTCTCCAGGGGCATTCACAGATCTGCCACGCAGCATATCAGATGCCACGGAGTTCTACTGTGCCAAGGAGGGGAGCTCAACAAAGAAGCTGTTCTGGTCCCAGTATGCTGGGGCCGAACACCCGATGCCTCTGAGTGACCAACTGAAGCAGTTGGTTGAACTCCACAGGGCGGCCGAAGTGGCTATGAACGATTTCATAGTACGGATGTGGCCTGGTGAGCCCTTGCCCACTAGCTACTTTGGCCTGATCAAGCGGATGGTGAATGCCTGTCCGCTGCTTGAAGTTATCAAGCGATCCGTTTGCATTGAGGGTGCCCGTCGGGCCTTTGCCCGCGCGAAGGTGCATTGGGGCAAGCTGGATGCGGAAAATCTGGTGAAGGACGGGCCGTCGGAGGGCAAGGCGCATCGCTATCCCGAGAAATATTATGATGGCGTTATGAAGGGCGCTCGTCTCATGGCCGATGAATGTACCAAGGACACAATCCTTGAGTAAATGTACCTCTGTCGTTGTTGTAATATAAAGACGAAGTTACTTGCGCTATGTAGCGATGTTTGATTTAAAATATTACCTTCTGTGCGGCTGTTTACAAAATTCTGAAAGTAGGCCAGGCGTCGGCTTCCTCCCCCATGTAACTAGTATCGGGGTGTTCCTGGAAAAACCCGGATACTCTTTATCCAAATTTTTGGTCCCTTAAGGAGGTATACGGCACAGCGAACAAGGCAATCGGACTATGCGGCTTTATAACTTTCACTTAGCCATAGAAGTCTACAATTTTAAATTTCGGCAAAGCCCCTAGGATTTGGAGGGCCGAATTGGGGTGCTATATACGCCTAAATTGGGCGAGCGCCTAAAGCGAAAAAAATCTTTAAGGATTTTAAGACCTCTCGAACAGCGACCAGCTCTCGCCGCATCATGCCGGCCAGTTTTCGGCTTTCTCTACTGAGGTGCTCGTCCGGAAGAACCGGGACACAATCGCAGTAGTTCTCCCTGTGCTACCTTAGCCGATATAATGGAACGTAAGGTACCAAAACAAGGGAGCCGGGCAAACCCAACTATTGACCCAAGACGTGATTCAGAGATGATGCATATAGTGCTATAAGTTCGGGGTGCCGCACTGTTGAGAGTGTTCAGACTTTTTTTGCCGTATTAGGAGGCGCCATATGAAGCCCCTGGCAAACTAATTTTACCAAGGTGTACGGATGCAATATTAAATAAACATTTGCAAGAAAAATGTGCAAATAGGAATAATAAGCTGACGCTATATATTATCTCCCATTGATGAATAATACGTTTAAGTGTATGTTTACAATGGTTGCGTTTAAGCAGAGGTAAATAGGACTATTTTACATGTCCTATCCAAGGGCAGGCCGCATGTAGGTATATAAAACAGGTATAACGATCGTGAACAGATTTCACCTGGGTATTTCCTTTTGTGCGCAAAGCATGTTGCCTCCTTGGTTTTCTCTCCTATGTAAATCTGATAATCCGGCTCTTCAGACGAGGCTGCCCTAAAGCAGTGTCCTGAAAGATAAGAAAAGGGGGGGTTATGAAGATATGTTGCGGCTATACCGCACTGTTGACTGAGTCACTGTTGCGCCTCCGCCTATGCCCATGGTATTTTGAGTGCGTAATTGTGTACGCGTTGCACGGATGCTGCTTTGCTGGGGCTTGAGCGGAGGCCGGACTGCTAGTTGCGCTCTTGGTGTGCCTGGTGATCCTGTTGCGGGGTGCTCCAAACTCGTTTGATGGTGCTCGAAATTGTTGTCGCCGGATTGGTGGTTTGTCGGAGGAGGCCGGATTGTACTTCCGCCGTGAGGGCTACAGTATGCTCTTCTGTTCGGAGAAAGCGGTCCATATTTCCGTTGACTGTTATGACCCCACGCAGTCCTGGCATCTTGAGCTTGAGGTATGCATAGTGTGGTACCGCATTGAATCTAGCGAATGTGGTTCGTCCAAGCAGTGCGTGGTAACCACTACGGAAAGGGACGACATCGAAGATTAACTCTTCGCTTTGGAAGTTATCCGAAGATCCGAAGACCACTTCCAATGTTATAGAGCCCGTGCAACGGGCCTCTACTCCAGGAATTACACCTTTGAAGGTGGTTTTGGTGGGCTTGATCCTTGAAGGGTCGATGCCCATTTTGCGCATTGTGTCCTGATAAAGCAGGTTCAGGCTGCTGCCGCCGTCCATGAGTACTCGCGTGAGGTGGAATCTGTCGATAATTGGGTCTAGGACCAATGCGGCTGAGCCGCCATGACGGATACTGGTACGGTGATCCCTACGATCAAAAGTGATCAGACAAGCTGACCATGGGTTGAATTTGGGGGCGACTGGCTCCATTGCATAGACGTCCCGTAGTGCTCGCTTCCGTTCCCGCTTGGGAATGTGGGTGGCATAGATCATGTTGACTGTTTTCACCTGGGGAGGAAATTTCTTCTGTCCCCCCGTGTTCGGACGCCGGGGCTCTTCGTCATCGTCGCTGTGCAGCCCCTTGTCCTTGTTTTCGGCGTTTATTTTACCGGCCTGTTGAACACCCAGCAGTCTCTATTAGTGTGGTTGGCTGGCTTGTCCGGGGTGCCATGAATTTGGCATGAGCGTTCCAGTATGCGGTCCAGACTGGACGGTCCCTGATTGTTTCTTTTGAACGGCTTCTTCCGCTGACCGTACTTGGGTCCACTAAATCCGGCGTTGACTGCCGTGTCTTCAGTGTTGTCGCCGTTGTTCCGTCGCTTATGTCTATTGCGTCGTGGCTTGCCGTTATTGTCACGGACATCCGAAGTGCCAGAATGTGGCGTAGTGCTGCTGCGAGCCAACCAGCTGTCCTCGCCCGCGCAAAAGCGGGTCATTAGTGTCATGAGAGCTGCCATGGACTTGGTTTTTTCCTGGCCGAGGTGTCGGGCGAGCCACTCGTCACGGATATTATGCTTAAAGGCCGCGAGGGCTTTGGCATTCGGATAGTCGACTATTTGGTTCTTTTTAGTTAAGAACCGAGTCCAGAATTTCCTGGCTGACTCTCCAGGCTGTTGAGTAATGTGACTCAAGTCATCAGCGTCCGGTGGTTGCACATATGTGCCCTGGAAGTTGTCGAGGAACGCGTCTTCCAGGTTTTCCCAACTGCCAATGGAATTCGCGGGCATGCTGTTTAGCCAGTGTCGGGTGGGTCCTTTGAGCTTAAGGGGAAGATACTTGATGGCGTGTAGATCGTCTCCGCGGGCCATGTGAATGTGGAGAAGGAAATCTTCGATCCATACTGCAGGGTCTGTTGTGCCATCGTATGATTCGATGTTTACAGGTTTGAACCCTTATTGTAATTCATAATCCATCACTTCGTCAGTGAAGCAGAGGGGGTGTGTGGTGCCTCTATGCCGGGCTATGTGGCTACGCAGTTCGAATTGCTCTGGTTGGCTGTGTTCAGCCCGGCCGGACGTGTTGATAGTGTATCCGGCGTGACGGCCATCGTCGTGTGTTGGGGCGCGCCCCGCGCTCCGTAGATCGATCTTGGTTGTTCTGCTTTGTTTTCCAATATATCTTGCAGGTCTTTCCTATTGCCCCGGGCCGTAGTATATTGGCGTGGGGGTGCGGCCTGGTATTCAGGCTGATACGCCATTTTATCCCGGCCATGAGGTGGTCGGTCAGCCATGTGGCGCTCGAGTCCATATTCCTCGGCTGCTAGGACTTCAGTCCATCTATCTGTGAGCAGGTCTTGATTAGCTTGGAGTTGCTGTTGCTTCTTTTTCAGGCTCCTCGGAGTGGCCATAAGCCGACGCTTGAAGCGCTCCTGCTCGACGGGGTCCTCCGGCACGCCGAACTCGTCGTCACCGAGGCTAATCTCGTCTTCGGAGGGGGGGCATGTAGTTGTCCTCCACCGGATATCCGTCCGTCACCTGTTCGTCTGGGCTGACCTGCCCGTCTTCCTGCTCGGCTTGTTCGAAGGCAGGCTGATCAGGGTTGTATTCCTCTTCGGCACCATCCTGATTGTCTCCTGGGACGGTATTGCTGTGGCGGGGCTTGGAGCGGCGCCGACGACGCCCATGCTTTGCTTTTCTCCCTGAGGGGTTATCCTCCGTTGCCTCATCACCATTGGTGTCCTTTGGAGTGTCCACCATATATATATCGTATGAGGAGGTGGCTGTCCACCGCCCCGTGAGCGGTGGTTCCTGTTCTTCTCCTGCATCGTCGTCCATACCGTCGATGTCTTCAGAGTCGAAGTCAAGCACGTCAGTTAGATCATCGACCGTGGCAATGAAGTGGGTGGTGGGTGGGTAGCGAATTCCTTCGTCGCCTGCTTCCCACTCGAGCTGGACATAGTTCGGCCACGAGCCTCCTGACAAAGAGAGAGACTTTAACGAGTTCAGCACGTCGCCAAAGGGCGAGTGTTGGAAGATATTCGCTACGGTGAACTCCATTACAGGAGCCCAACCAGATTCGGCGGGCTCAGGAGAGTGCGGACTAGAACCTACAGCCGGATACGAGTCCGGGGGTCCGGTGTCACAGGCTTCTTTGGGGGCGAGGCCTATGTTCGGCTCTACCGCCGATGAGTGTGTGGCCTGCGGGGCGGGTTCCATCCCTCCGTCCTTAGGAAACGCGGTCTGCTACGGATTTAGGTCCGGGTCTACCGCAGGGATGACATCCCGAGCATTGTCCGATAGCAGGTCTAAGCCGTGCTCATCGTGACCGTCCGACGCTTCTGGCACAGGCCCAAATCCATTGAAGATCAAGTCTCCGCGGATATCAGTCGTGAAGTTCAGGTTTCCAAACCTGATCCGGTGGCCAGGGGCGTAGCTGTCGATCTGATCCAGGTGGCCAAGCGAATTGGCCCGCAGTGCGAAACCGCCGAACACAAAGATCTGTCCGGGGAGAAAAGTCTCACCCTGGACCGTGTTGTTGACGATGATTGAAGGAGCCATCGAGCCTTGCAGCGATGACACAGAGGAACTCTCAATTAAAGCACCAATGTCGGTGTCAAAACCGGCGGATCTCGGGTAGGGGGTCCTGATCTGTGCGCCTTAGGCTGATGGTAACAGGAAGCAAGGGACACAATGTTTACCCAGGTTCGGGCTTTCTCGATGGAGGTAAAACCCTACTTCCTGCTTGATTAATATTGATGATATGAGTAGTACAAGAGTAGATCTACCACGAGATCATAGAGGCTAAACCCTAGGAGCTAGCCTATGATGATTATGACCGTAATTGTGATCGACCTTCTAAGGACCAACCTCTCCGGTTTATATAAACATCGGAGGGGGCTAGGGTTTACACGGAGTCGGTTACAAGGAAGGAAATATAATATCCGGATCGCCAAGCTTGTATTCCACGCAAAGGAGAGTCCCACCCGGACACGGGACGGAGTCTTGAGTCTTGTATCTTCACGCTCCAATAGTCTGGACGAAGTATATAGTCCGGCTGTCCGGATACCCCCTAATCCAGGACTCCCTCAGTCGTCATGGCTCACATCAGCTGAGCCTCATGAGATAACTTGTATAGAACTCTCCGCCCCTCAGGAGCCCTCCTGAGGAGGCCACTTCCTTCGTGGGTCTTGGCGTCGTCCCCCTCACGAGGCTTGGCCCCTCGCGAGGGTCTTGTGGTCTTGGTGTTGGTACCGGGCCGTACCAGGCCGTCGATGAAGCCACATGGTGGGCCGCAGGCAGGAAGGGCTGGATACCCCCGAAACCAGTACGCCGACAGCCACAACTAGAAGTCTCCATCGCGTAAGTACTTTATGGTCGGTCGCACCAACAGACGGTCGGTCGCACCCGTGTCTCACTAAAGGGACACGCATCGGCTTGGTCTGACATGTACGACCAGTTACATCACTGACTTCTACGACCGCATTTGAGCAGTGTGGTACTCCCTCTATATCAGTTTACAAGTCTTGCACGTGTACCTAGGTCGTTAGTTTGACCAACTTAATAAGAGGCATACATTACAAAAAATATATCATTACAAACTTCAAATATTCTATTTTCTAATGATATATTTTTTATGTTAAACAATTTATGTTCTACTAAACTCATCGGGAGTACTTGAAATTTATGTTCCACTAAACTCATCGGGAGCCGTTTCGAGCCTCGAAACCAAAACCATCAATTAATCTTTACCTTGTTCCCATCACATTCCAAAGTACTAGTGCTACAATTATGCAAGACTGCTCACACCTACCAGTATGTACCAAACCTGAACATGTTCCCATTATGCAAGTTTTAGTACTAGTGCTAGTACTTAGGTTATAAAAAGGGGAACTACCTAACCGAAAATTACTCTATCTTCCTCCTCATTAGTCCTCCTTCTTCATCCGTCCTTGCCATGGCCGGTGTGCAGAGCTCTAGGTCGAGAACTATGCGAACTACTCGTAACAAGGGAGCGGCAACCAAGGCTACGGAAAAAAAGAGGGCTCTCTGCCAGGCAGAGACCTTGAAAGATCTCTCACGGGCAGGCGATGGCTCCCAAGAGCGCCCTAGCCATAGAGGCGAACATGCCAAGCCGGCGGCGCTGGAGTCGTTATCCCTCGACGGCATGCTCGATCAGCCCAATAAGCACCTCAATAAGCAGAAGGAGTTCATCCACGTCTTGGCGGAGTTGCTGAAGGAGATTCTCGAAGACATGCCCGCTGAGCTCAATGAGCAGGGGGAGTTGACCGTCGGCTTGGTGATGCTGCTGAAGAAGAGCATTGCGTCAGAGAAGAAGGCAACCGGCGAAATCCTACAACTTCAGGAGGACAATGCGAAGCTCTGCCACGAGCTCGACCTGCTGAAGGAGGAGAACGCCGGTTGGAAGAAGCTGCATGAGAATAGTTGTTCCTCGATAAAGATGCCGTAGGCCCTCGTCATGGAACAGAAGGAGGAGTTGGCGAAGCTCCGCATCGAGCACCCGACTGCTGTCAAGGTACGTAATGCGACCGTGGAACAGATGATGAAGGCTCGCATCGAGAAATTCTGCGTCATGGACACAATGAAGAAGATGGCGGAGGAGACGTGCAAGGAGATGGAGGTCGTGGAGGCGATGAAGAAGCAGTTACGACTCCGCGACGAGCAACCCTTCATGTAGTGAGAGCAGTGCCCCAGACTTGTCTGTGCGTCTTCCTTCTTTTGTGCGGGGTGATAATCTTCCTTCTTATTTTACTCCTGTGTTTCTTCTTTTGCTTTGGGTGTTTTGCCGCATGTGTCACCTTCTCTGTGAGGCATGAATAGAACAATGCTAAAAATGAGATGACTAGCAAATTAGATCATTCTTTATCGCCAATAGAACAATGCCTCTTGCTAGTAATACATAATAAGAGTAGAGAGTAGAGGATATGGCACTGGGCTGCCGTGTTTCGTGCTCCTATGTCGTACTCCAGTGGAAAACTTGAGTATACTGCACGGTTCTTTGCTCCTCCTCAGGCTGTCGGCACATTTATACAAGCAGTCAAATCACAAGGCCCAGCCTTCCAGCAGTAATGAGCCATCAAATCACAAAGGCCCTCGCCTCTCTTCAAACCGACCAAGCTAGACTGCCCACCCTCTAGCCTTTTAAAAAATGTACAGTTTTGTATAGTAGTAGTATCGATGGATTGCGTCATGGAGCAAAACTAACAAGATGAAATTAAAGAAAAAATGTGGTACATATAGAGAGCGCTCGTCGCCAAATTATGCATATAGTACTATTAAAAAAGCTAGTACATGCTTAAATGGGGTGCTAAACTATATTAAAGAAAGTAGCATACCTATTTAATTCTTGGGTTCTTATTATTTATGCCACTAGTTGTGTATCACTACTCAGTTTTGCCATTAGAAGTTACAAGTACTCAAAAATGCCATCGATCCGTGAGATGCCTGCTCAAAAATGCAATTAGATATCTCAAAAATGCCATTGTTAAGTTAGATGTTTGCTCAAAATGCCATTAGACACTGTTATTTTCACGTCAAACCCGTTGACCATGTTAGATGACAAAAATAAGCCGATTCTCACAAAGATAAATGTGGCACTGCTTGTCAGGACTAACCAAGTGAATAATTTTACAGGAAAATAAGAAAGTTGTTGGGATCAAGTAGGCCCCACACTTGTTTTACTGTAGTGAGATAGAGGAGAGCTGGCATGTTCGTCCATCGGTATTTATGTCATTATAAAATGGCCAAAGAGATTTGAGTCACAATAATGGTGTCCAGCAGAAGATACCCCTCAAATAAAACTAAGCACCCTGGAATTCTTTGACAACCAAACTGCTGGCTATATGATGTTGGCCATATATATTGTACGTATATAATGTGAAGAAACGAGTGGTAGTACTATACCAACTAAAAGATGAACAGTAAGAAATACTAGTATGTATGTACTAAAGAGTTAAAGTAACGAGAAGGAACATAACATAGTTCTACTAGGGGCTCAACACAACACACCCCTCAAATAAAACTAAGCACACCTGAAATTAAACTTTGCAACTAATCTGGTAGACACTGCATTAGAACCACCATGAGCAACGACACTGCCACCTTACTCGGACTCCTCATCCACGTCTCGACTTTGTCCTTGTCCCTCTTCCTCTTGGGTGATACTTCTTTGCTTGAACCGCACACTTGGCTCTTGCTCTTCATCAAACCCTTGTAGATGTTGAAACAAAGGTAGCCATCCATTGCAGCGTAGTGGATGTGGTCTATATCTAGTACATTCCACTCCCATGCATGATGAAATGTGAACAGAGTTTTCCTCAGTGTACCGTACGAAGGATGAACCATGGCTCCTGCCAGGGTCAGCACTGAAGGCTGATCATGGGAGGGCACCAGCCGTTTCTTCTGGAGGTCAATGGGGTTGCCTACAACGAGGCCTATCTGACCCAGGATTTCCTTGTCGTTCCTAAAGTCTACAGTAACAAATTTGACTCGGCCGCCCTTGAGGAACTTCTTAAATTCCTCGCACTCAACATCAACATGGCATATGTGGTAGACCAAGCATAAGTCATGCACGCAAACCTGGATCACGGTGGGCTTCTTCTTCTCTGCCTCCTTTATATTCTTCTCGCTTCCCAGGACTGTGGTGTACTCAATATCTAGCCCAGCGACCCACTCATCATTTGAGTTTTCAAACATGCGTTTGAAGCGAGCAAGGCATCTTTCCACCGTTGCAGAAGAACGGGTGTAGGTGACGTCGAACTCATCGCCAGTGATGGTTCTAACCTTGTACATACCACCGATCATGAAGATTTGGGACGCCATGGATTTGGGAGGAGGGTTAGGATTAGTGGAACTGCCATAATGTGAAAGGACGGGACGACTAGGAGCGAACTGCCGTAATGTTAAAGGACGTCCGGGGACGAGTACGGGCGAGAACTGTCAGCGGTTTTTGTAAAAATGCTGAGTGGGGCGTGCGAACGGCAGGGTAGTGGCTTGCCTAGTGGATAAATGGATTCATGCACAGTACTATGGGGGCCCAATTAGATTTCATGTCTACTTGACGCCCAATTAAATGGCTTTTGATATCATGTCAAACATCGGGAAAATTACAGGTGATACGAAGCTTCCGAGAGCCCTTGTATCTGAGATCGAACGGTTGCATGGTGTGATTCTAGACCTATGGGTGAATATTCTATCCTGGAGGGTTATTCTATAAATTTTCAGCAACTTAGCATGCGACCGTTTGATCTCAGATCCCAGAGCTTCCAGCAGCCCGTATCATGGTCGCGCCTACCACGATCATCGCCTCGCTCGCCGGTCGCGCCCTTGGAGATTTAACACAGTGTGTTAGGCTATTTGATGTTGGCATGTCATACATAGTCATCACTTAGTCACTCATACTACAACAAGGTTAGCTATAAGGTTGGCTATAAGAGTATTTTTTGCTTACTTCTCTCTATCTCTTTCTTCATAGTATTTATTGCATTTGCCAAGGAGTGACCTCTTCCAATGAAATGGTGCTTAAATGAGGTGCTATGGGCATTAAATGGCTTAGCAACTCAAGTCCCTAATGCATAGGTGCTTAGTTTTTTGTTGCTAAGTTTGCTTCATCTAGGTACACGCGCTTAGCACCGTTTCTTCCTAGGGTCACCAAACTAGCCTCTCTCTTCTTCATTAACTTGCCACATTAGACTTTATGCTTATGTGGCAGGCTTAGCACTTGTAGGATCAAGTACAATAGTGGGCTATAATCCCGCTTTAGAGCATCTCCAATAGCTTGTCTATATGGATGTCTATACTCGTTTTCCACGATGTGAGCCCAAAACAAGCGTCCAACAGCTTGTCTATATGGTCGTCCAAATATACACAACCTCTAAATCGACCTCGACAATGTCCACGCCTGGACAATGTGAAGGCATCGTATAAACTCAGTTGCAGTCATGATTTCTTCCTCTCCCCATCGATGGCCCACCTGTCATGGTCCCTGTATATAGACATTCTGATGCAAAACTGGATGTGTATATGAGGGAATATTTTTAGACCATTGTCTATATGAATATATAGACATCCAAATATACACATGCTATTGGAGATGCTCTTACATGGCATTTTTGCATATGTGGGGGAAAGAGGCAAGGAAAAAGTGGAGGAGTGGGATCTCAAGCAAGAACCAGCTTGTACATGGTGGAGCATTGGGAGAGGCACCTGTATGGAGGTGGTCAGGAATCAGGAGAGTCATGCCGGTCGTAGCGCCGCAGATAAAATGATAATGGCAAGTCAAATCACCGGGCCCCACCTATCCAGCAGTAACTCGCTGTGAAATCACACAGCCCTACGTTTGCAGAAGCCTACTACTCCCTCATCTTCTCACATCTCTGTCGAACCAACTAGGCGGAACTGCCTCTCGTACCGTGCGGGAACAGCCCCGCCCTTGACTTTTAAATAGTACAGTATACTAATTTTGTATCCATGGATTGCGCCATGGAGCAAAGCCTCAAGAAAACGGCGGTACACATTTATGGAGTACAGTATATAGTATGCCCGTCGCGTTCGCGTCGCACCCCAGACGGTCGGTCGGTCTGGCACGCCGCTCTCCGAATGGAACGCGCGTCATATTGCATTTGCACACACATGTGGGACCGCAATTGAGAACTGACCATAGGCACACTCCCCGGCCCCGCAAGTTGGGTGAGTTAATAGAAGAGAGAGACGAGCGATAGTACTAGAGAAGTGTTGTACAGATGTTGGTGCCTGGATGATCCCTGCATCACACGGAAGATCAGTTCGTCCATGCATGTGACCAGACTCCAACAGACACGACTGGATTGGCTATCGTCTACATATCGTGCAGGCTATGTTGTAGAGGGTTGTAGTTCTGGTGAGAAATCTAAAAAAAGGTTTCTTGTCATCTCGCAAAGTTAGGTGTCATGTGCTTTGGATCACTGTGGGGGTTAAACAGCGACAACTGAGTTCCTCCAAGGCGCTAGTCATGGGGGCCACATGCACGAAGACTAATCGGCTGCCATCTATGTCAAGCTGGCTATGTTAATTAGGGCATCTATCGATGGACCTCTTTTCTATGAGTTTATCTTTAATTTGAGCTTTGATCCTCGTCTAGTTTGTCCGTCGGGATTCATGTTGTCTCCTTTGGGCAGTGAGGTTATGGTTTCTTGTCATGTTATAATCTGGTGCTTCAGATCAAAATGAGGAAAACTATGCCTCCAAGGCACGTGCATGAAGACAGTCATTGACGAGGTCAAGCCGGCTCCGATAGACAAAAGAAAACTAGTAGTGCTCCACTATATAGGTAGGAGCCTCCTTGCTTGCTTGCTAGTGTTGCCTCTTCACACTGTCTCGTCCTCTCCAGATCTAAACACGACAGTGGTGGCCACACACTCTCTCTCTGCTCACCGCTGGTCACTGATCCAGCCGAATCCTCTCCGCCGGGGAAGGTGAGAAGGTGCAACGTTCACGCGGTCGTCCTCGGCAACGGCTCTTACCCACTGCCGACGCGTCCCGATCAGCGTGCCTTGCCGTTCTCTCCTAAGCACCGCTGGCTAGGGAGGGCCTCCGACCCCTTCCTCCTCGCTGTCGTAGTGTGGGCAGATCTGGCCTCCTGCCTCCCACCTAGCGACATCCTGGCGACCCTCAGGTATAACTTCCTTCGAAACCGGCCTTGCTCTACTTCCCGAGCTCCTGACGTTGCTGCATTTGTATCTTTTACTATTTCCTAGGCCCCCTTGTAGATAGGATCAATCGGTTGTTTGAAAGCCACCTAAATTTTTACTGCTAAGAGGTAAAACTAGTTCATGCACTCAAATCTATTACTACTTGGTTCAAACAAGGAAGAAAGGGGGTGGGGGAAGATTTGTTACCTGAATCTAGGACTTGGTCAAAAGATGAAATAATGGGGGCAAAAAGTAGCAGAGACTAACTCCAACTGGTCTCTAGGTCTAATAGGGAAATAAAGGGAAACGCAATACAAACTCAATATAAACCTGATCTATTGGTTGAAAAACGGAAGAAAGTGGGGACTGGGGGACAAGTCAACAGAGTAAGTCCAGTACTAGATTTGCTAGCCTCACACAGTACAAGGTGGCTATACCGAACAAAAATGGGACCAACCCAGATATCCTGTTGATGTTTGTTACCCCGAGCCACTCTTATGTAATGCCACTGGTAAAATGTAGCATTCACACTGCTAAAATTAAGGACACGTTAAACCAATGTTGCTGGTAAAATGAAGCAATGGCACCATTAAAGTAATGTCGTATTTAACGGTTGTCATAGTTAATCCTAATGCCCACACTAATATCTAGCAATGTTGCTGCTTTAGAAATTGCTACTATCCTTGTAGGATTGCCATTTAGATAAGGAACCTGCTTCTTTTCATTTGATGTATGTTTCATCACTTGTTTGTCACCCTCCTTTCCACCTTTTTTGTGCAAAGAGAGACATACATTTCACGCTTGATCTTAGTTCAACTGGACAAATGGTATCCAAATTATAGTTGAACATTCCAGGAGCTTCACAACCAACCTTGATGTTGCTCAATTTTATTGCAACTAATGAAGAAGAAGCTCTGTGGGTTTCATTTTCTGATGGAAATGGAACCGGGGCTGGAGCCCTTTTGTTAAAAAAATGAAGAAGAAGCTGCTAGCTCATGGGACATTGCTTCATTTTAGGTGAACTGCACCAAAAGGTCCCAAGAATTGAATTTCCATGTTGGTGACTGGTGTCATCCCTTCTACGATGGCGTTGACTGTAGACATGGTTCCCATGACGAGGTATGTTCCTTTTTGGTCTGACCATTTGCCAAAGATCCTGCATGTTGAGTCTGCTCTTGTTGCACTGCCATGATAAAGAAGTAATGTTCTTATTTTGCACCTTAATCTAGTGGCACTATTAATTTTAGGCAATGTTTTGGCACCGCTAGTGGCACTAATTTTTTATATATATCGAAAGAGGGGGTTTCCTCTGATTTCATTAAAGAAATCCAACCATAGAGAACCATTATCCGACAACATCTCAGTGTAAACGAGCAGTTATGCAACTACTACTAGAACAGGCTGAGTACTAGCAGGAGACAAGTTCGCCACATAAGCTAGGCAGGTAGGGGGACGCAGCACGAGCTCGACCAAGTTTGGATTACAAACCAAATGCTACAACAGAAACATCAGAGGGGAAGATAGGGACTGAAAGAGCCAGCTTCAGCATCCCAGTCTAAGCACCCCCTGCCTCCATCCTTGCGACGCACGGTACACCTCGTTTGCCACCTGCTCGACCCTAGTGCCACTGATAAAATGAAGTAATAATACAGTTAAAATAGAGCAGGTGTCCTCTCTATCATTTCATTTCCAATGTAGATAAAGAAAGTGCTTCTCTTTGTTAGGATATGTTTCATCAACTAGTCCCACTGTTAATGTTTAAGCATTTCTACAAACTGGGGTGCTTAATTTTAGTTGATCTGCACAAAAATAGAGATTGGAATGTCTCAAGGCCCCTCCTTGTACTACCTCTATACACTGATGTTCATCACCATCAGAAGGTGTACCGGGGAGACTTGGGTCGATTTCCAGTATGAGCCGTACCATATGAGGCATCGCAGGGCCCATCTCGCCCTCACCGCATGGCATACTATGATACTATCACAAAATTTTCTTCTATTTATTAGTGTATGTTTCATCAAATAGTGCCACTATAATGTAATCACGCCTTTTCATTATCTGTGCAAACAGGGTTATTCAACTGCATTTTTGTGGAACTGCACAAATGTACGGATGGAACCGGCATATATGCAGAGTGCGAGGTGCCAAGTAAAAATTACCGACACCAACCCTGCTCCATCTAAGCATTGACATCCACCACCATCAGTGGGATGTGTGGCGCTCACTGTGGACGGATCTTTCTCGGCAGCAAATTCTGTAACCAAATACTAGTAGCTTAGACTTCAAAAAAAATACTAGTAGCTTATATTGGCAGTTTTCTAGGAGTGTACTATTTTCTGAAAGAAGCACCAATCTATTTTCTTTATTTGTACACGTGTTACAACTTTGACCCAAAGGTCCAGAGCTATTTTAGGGTGATTGGCGTAATACTCGGGGACTGATTGTAAGCATGATTTTTATTAACTGTCACATTGATTGTAAGCATGAGCAGATAGAAGATCAGGTTAGTGTGAAGCTTACCTTAAACCCTACCAATGCCGTTGAAATGAGGCGAGCGTTGAGGGAACCGTGGAGAATGGCGGGTAAGTGACGTCGCGCCATCCAGCCTTCTCTTGCGGCGGGAGAACGAATACTCCTGTGGCTCCGACTGGCTCTGCAACCTCACGAACTGCACACCGTACTTGATCGATTCGTTATCCTCTGGGTGCTCGACCTTCGACCTGTACGCCCACCACCTCCGCCTGACTTTTGCCTCAGGAGAATCTGTCTGCTCCATCACCCAGAGGAGATACTCAATGAACTCGAAGGACTGCGCCATGACTGCCGCCAAGGAGTACATCGCCGCCCTCATCGCCGATGTCTCGCTCTTTCGCAAACATTGCCACATGGCCCTCACCGTCCTCGAAATCTCCCACTCATTGTCAAACCAAGTAAGGATCTCCTTCAACCTGGCTAACTTTGCCTGGTTGCCATCGGTGATCTGCCTGATTCGCTATTACATCCTCTTCATAGATGTCCTTCTGAGTGGTCCGGTGCTAGCTTTGGAAGATGGATGGAGAGATGGTGGTCTTTCAATAGAGAAGAGGGAGAGGCGAGACGGTGGTTTTGGAATGGAGATGATTGAGAGGAGAGGGGGTGGTTTTTAAATGGAGAAGAGGGCAAGGTGAGACGGTGGTTTTGGAATGGAGATGATGGAGAGGAGAGGTTTCCCTGCCTTTCGGTCATTGATAGGTGGGCCCCGTACTTGGTGGGACCCATGTGTCAGTGTCTCAATGGTAGGATGTGCTATGTGAAGGGATCCTCGTCCGAGGAGAGAGGAGGTGGTTTTGCAATGGAGAAGAGGGAGAGGTGAGATGGTGGTTTTGGAATGGAGATGATGGAGAGGAGAGGAGGTGGTTTTGCAATGGAGAAGACGGAGAGGAGCGTGCGGCAGCGATTTAGGATTGGACGAGAGGGCCGCCGCGCTGTGACAGGATCAAAATCAAAATCAATTTACCCTTCAATTAAGAAAGCGACCCCACATTAACTAGTCTCCCTTTTATTATGGGTCATAATTGACCATGATTTTCACAAATAAAATATATGTTATACGTTGCAAAAATAATATAATTTGAAAGTACATTCAGATACGAACCAAATGATACAGTTTTTGGTGACGTGCATTCAGATTTTGCTTGTCAAATATAGTACATGGTCAAACTTTGACCCAAGATACACAAAACAAAAAAATACTTTCAAGACCAGTGCCGCTCCTCTCCCCTTAAACCACCGCTGCTCCTCTCCTGTTCCAATCTAAATCCAGCGCTGCTCCTCTCCTCTTCCATTTCAAAATCACCGCCCCTCCTCTCCTGTTCCAATCCAAAACCAGCGTCGCTAATCTCCCGTTCTAATCCAAAACCAGCGCTGATCCTCTCCTCTTCCATTCAAAAACCACCGCCGGCGAGTAAGGTGTTGTGGAGAAGTAGATCGATGGAGGAGTACAACCGATACGTGAGGATCACGGACGGCAACCCTGCGAAGCTAGCTAGGATGTTGGATATACAGTCTTAGTTTGACAACAAGGACCAACTAGTGGCGACGATGACATCCATGGCCAAATATCTGCAACAGAGCGAAAAGGCGGCGATACTCCCGAAGGGAGTCACGCGGTAGTACATAGAGCTGCTCCTCTGGGCCATGGAGCAAACAGATTCACCGAATCCGATCGTGAGGGATTGGTGGTGGGAGTATCGATCCCAGATGGAGCATCCACCAAAGATTGAAGGATCAAGCATCTATAGGGTGCCGTTTGTGAGGGTGTCATGCCAGAGAGAGCCGGTGGAGTCTTCGTTGACCGAACCCAGCTGCAAGAGGAGAAAAGCAGTTGGCCCGACGACGCTTCCCCGCCATCCTCTCCCTCGCCGTTCACATTGTCTCAAGGGGCGGCTGTCTACCACCGAGGAATAGGAGGGGACTGCCCCTCCTGCCCAATAGTCGGGCAGGTTGTGAATTGTCAGGAGGAGCTTAGGGTTGTCAGTATTTGCAGGTTGTGAATTGTGTTTTGTGTTGTGTATTTTGAGAGTACTTTCAGATATGAATGTCTTTTGAATTTCAGATTTGCAGTATTGAGCATCTGAAGTATTTTATGAATTCTAGAGGTCTATTTTTAGCACTTAAAAAATGTAGTTTCATAGGAGTATAAAAGTGCAAACAATGTCTTTCTCAGAGAAGAAACTACAAGTTTC
Source organism: Triticum dicoccoides (assembly GCF_002162155.2). Lineage (NCBI taxonomy): Eukaryota > Viridiplantae > Streptophyta > Magnoliopsida > Poales > Poaceae > Triticum > Triticum dicoccoides. The sequence goes on along the minus strand of NC_041381.1, from coordinate 221,003,671 downwards.
AGTTTAAGATAAGAAACTGCAAGTTTAGTTTTAGATAACAAATTTCAACTTTCAGAGGCAAAGCTTTTATATTAACACGGCCTTTTCAAACAGGGTTAACATCATGTTGGAAGTTCTATTCATGGTCGAAAATGGAACTACCAGCCAATTAACATCATGTTGATCAACATTCATGCATAGCACATCTTCATATGATGCACAGTCAAAAAGATATGCTATTTTCAAAATGCCCACAAAATTTTGAGTGTGCGAAAAATAGAGAAAACGAGGGACGAAGTTTTGGCAAGTGTTGGACGTGGTGTGCGTAGATGACAATGGGGACCCACATGCCAATAATGGCAGAGGCAAAAAATTGGGAGATATTTTCCCTGCATCAGGTGGAATCGAACCCGGGCGGAACAACTGTTGGGTAGTGTCACTTGGCCACTAGGCTAGTTCAGTCCTTTCGTTACAAATAAGGCACAACCTTGGGTGGTCTGACCACCACTCCTGCGCCTTTGTGTGCTCGCCACGGCGCCGTTGTCTACCATTGTGAACATGCTGAATAAACGAGAGGAATCTAGAGAGGACTGTACGTGGAGAGGCGGACAGTTGGGACCCACCAGGTCTATGGCCGTACGCAAGCATGTGCCTCATCGAAAAAAACTTCCTCCTAATGCTATAATGACGTTGGGGCCCACGGGTTTGTCAACATAGTTACATTTTTTAGGTGCTTCAACGTAGGAGATAAATTCAAAACGAAGCTGTGGAGATGGTGGGTAGTATCATTTATTATCACTGGGGCAGCAAGTATCCGCTGGGTTTTGGGTTGCCCCGTCTAGGCTTTCTTTTTTAACATGTGCAACCCATGAAATGTCGGTTTGTATTTTTTTGAGGGCCGTCATGTATCGACCGGCCTATGGACCTCCCATCCGAGGTTTTATTTTTCCTGAAACATCGGCAGCCCAATTTATGTATTTTTTTTGAAGAAAACGCAGAGGTCTGTTCTATTTTTCTATATAAGAATAGGAATGCCTGGTCAACTTTTGTTTCCCTTCTAACTATATTATATATATTTAAATTATTTTATATGTTATTATATATTATTGTTATTGTCATCATATATTTAATAGATACTTACATATGTAAGAAAACAATATCCCACTCTTATTAACTTATAAAATAATTTCTTAACAATAAAATACTGGAATTTTTTGGCAACGAAAATCCTAGTGATTATGTACAAAAGCTTGGTAAGGTTTTAGGACCAATGTAATAATAAATCACTTATTATTTAAAATATATTTATAACAAAATGCTCAACCCCTGTTTATTTTTTGATAACATTGCTGCACCCAACCCAACATTATAATTAGAATCAGCCCAGCAAAATTGTGTATTTCGAGAAAGTGCAAATGACCTGTAATTTTTTAGGAGAAAAATAAATGGGCCACATGGACGCTACATTATTTGTTCACCTAGCCCAACAAATGGACTGTAATTCTAAAAAAAGAGATCATATTGACTGTAAATTCTGAAAAAATGGGTTGAATATGTGCCACATTTTTGGAGGCTGAAATGTGGGCCAAGAGGTCGAAGCCAACGCAAGTCGTTGTCAACTTAGTCAACAAATGATTCTGACGTCGTTAGCCGTTGGATTTACATCCAACGACCGGCATCCATCTTCAATCTCTCGTCTTCTTCCTCCAGCGCCACCAGGACCACCTGCCCCCGCCTCCTGCTGCTAGCAGCTCTGCTTAGCACGCTTCACTGTGAAGTGCTACCCCACCGTTGGCCAGGCCATCCCTCCATCCCTCCACACCTCTTGTTCTTCTCCACTGACTGCCGAACCACACCACACCAGAACCAGTTAACCCTCGTACACCTCTCTGTCTGCGACTCTACTCTCGTGTCTTCCCATCTCTAGCTCGTTACTGTTCGGTGCCTCGCCGTCATCCACCACCTTGGATGCGCTCGGCGCGGAGTAGTCAACGTGGTCAACGAACGACATCCATTGGAAGTAGACTGTGCGTGGAGAGGCTGACAGCTGGGTCCACGACCGCACGCAAGGAAATGCCTCCTTATTACGTGCAAAATAATGATTCCTCCACCTGACAGCTAGGACCCACCGTAAGGGCCTCTGCATTTCGCGAAAAAAATCTCCCCCCCCCCGCTGACAGGTCGGACCCACCAGCTATATCTTCGCACGCAAGGAAGTGCCTCCTTATTATGCACAAAAAATGAATACCCCCTACTAGCTGGGACCCTCCATAGTGGGAGGCTGACTTGTGGGCCTACTAAGTTGATGATGACGGAGGGCTTTGTTAACTTAGTCAATATGAATGATTCTAGCTCCAGTGACCGTACGATGTCCATCCAACGGTGGTAGTGCTTCTTCAACCTCTGGTCTTGTTGCTCCAGCCGCCCAAACCAACGCCGGTCGTGCCGCGTGCTCCTGCTTCCCGTGGTCGGCTGTGATGACGCGGAGGCCTCACTGCCCCCTACTACTCCCACCGCTGGCCAAGCCCTGTGGTAACGGCAGCCTCACACTGCAGCCGAACCAGTGAACCCTCGTACTCCTCTCCGCGCGGGCATCCACTGCCGTGTCTTCCCCGGCTCTGTGTCGTACCCTTTCTAGGCCTTGCCATCGTCCACTGCTCTGGTGCTCTCGCCGCGGCGTGGTCAACGTGGTCAAGGAACGACTTCCATCGGAAGAGTACTGTACGTGGAGAGGCTGACAGCTGGGTCCACGGCCGCAGCAAGGAAGTGCCTCCTTATTTCAGGGAAAATAATGATTCCTCCACCTGACAGCAGGGACCCACCAGATGGGCCACCTTATTTCGCGAAAAAACGTTTCCCCCCTGACTGCTGGGACCCACCAGGTACATCTTCACATGCAAGGAAGTGCCTGACAGTCGGGACCCACCTGGTCAAAGCGTACGTAGCGTTGTCATTCTGGTCGCGAACATGTACGTACATACTGGTTGATGTAGAGGCGCGCACGTGTGGTAGTAGAGGCACGCACGTAGTATATACATGTACGTACAACAGCCAGGGTGCAAGAAAGTAAATACGGCCACATACGTACATACGGGCGGGGTCTGGAACGCCTACTCGCGCATACATACGGCCAGGGCTCATGTACATGGCTGTGGCTGGGTCGGAACAGAGAAACTGCGTCATCGTCTTGTTCATGGGGAGGCAACAGAATGCATCGTGTTCATCGGGAGGCAACGGAACACGTGCTGTTCATCGGGAGCCAACCGGCTTGGACGGAACAGGCGATGGAAATGAGGCCTGGCGTACCGCAGAATGGAGGAAACGGCCTTGTGTTCGACCAGCCACGGTGGAAACAGGATCCTGTTCATCGAGAGGGGTCTGGCGTACCGTAAAACGGAGGAAACGGACCTCCTACGGTCGAAACGGGGTCCTGTTGATCGGGAGGGGTGTGGCGTACCGCAAAACGGAGGAAACAGACTTGTGTTGGAGCGCTACGGTCGAAATGGGGGTCCTGTTCATTGGGAGGGGTGTGGCATACCCTAAAAGGGGACTCCACGTGATACTATTCATCTCCACCGTCGAACTCCTCTAGACTCCACGAGGTACTGTTCATCCACCGTCGACCTCCTCCAGCCTCCACCTGCGACTATTCATCCACGGGCTCCTGTTCATCCAACCTCCACCGCTTGTCCACCGGCTACTGTTCAGCCAGCCCTCTCCACGGGGTCCTGTTCAACCACCCCTCTACCGACTACTTTTCATCCAGCCCTCCACTAGCTACTGTTCAACCAGCCCTCCACTGGCTATTGTTCATCTAGACCACCACGGGGTCCTGTTCATCCAGCCCTCCACGGGGTCCTATTCATCCACCGGCTCGATCGATCGGGGTACTGTTCATCCAGTGGCAATGGCCTCTACTACAACGGGTTCCTGTTCATCCAACCCCCACCGGCAACTGTTCATCCAAACCCCCCAACAACGCTCACTGTTCATCCAGAGGCAGCATCGATCGGCTTCAGTTAGCAGCAGTAGTGAAGGAATCACTCGATCGGTTTCAGTTAACGCGTAGCGTGTAGTGCAATCGCTCGGGTTCCGTTAGAGCCCAATGCCTCGCTCAGGTTCAGTTAGAGCCCAACGCCTTGCACACACGCGCGTACGTACAAGAGAAACGTGCATCGCTCGGCCTCCGACCAGCCACCTTAACTAGGAACTCCCCAAAGTTTTCCTCGCCCTCGCTTCTACCATGTTTTTTTCGTCATGGACGGCCCAAAGAATGTCATGCAACTGGGTCTTCGGCCCACCCAGGATGATAATCCCATTTTCTATCATGACTTTTTGTCATAGAAGTAGGACCCCACCACATCTATGATGATACCGTCTTTTGTCACAATTATTGTCATAGAAGTGTCATAAGTATGACAGAAAAAATTTGCTCGGCCCAAAATGTCACGGATGTGTCTTTTTTTGTAGTGTGACCCACAAGTATAGGGGATCTATCATAGTCCTTTCGATAAGTAAGAGTGTCGAGCCCAACGAGGAGCACAAGGAAATGACAAGCTTGTTTTCAAAAAGATATTCTGTGCAAGCACTGAAATTATCGGTAACAGATAGTTGTGTGATAAGATAATTCATAACGGGTAACAAGTAACAAAAGTAACTAAGGTGTAGCAAGGTGGCCCAGTCCTTTTTGTAGCAAAGGACAAGCCTGGACGAACTCTTATATAAAGCAAATCGCTCCCGAGGACACATGGGAATTGCTGTCAAGTTAGTTTTCATCATGCTCATATGATTCGCGTTCGTTACTTTGATAATTTGATATGTGGGTGGACCGGTGCTTAGGTGCTACCCTTCCTTGGACAAACCTCCCACTTATGATTAGCCCCTCTCGCAAGCATCCACAACTACGAAAGAAGAATTTATGGATCCAGATCAGCCCCTTACGAAGCAATGCATAAACTGGGGTTTAAGCTTCTGTTACTCTAGCAACCCATCACCTACTTATTACTTCCCAATGCCTTACCCTAGGACCAAATCATGGTGAAGTCTCATGTAGTCGATGTTCACATAACACCACTAGAGGAAAGACAACATACATCTCATCAAAATATCAAACGAATACCAAATTCACACGATTACTTATAACAAGACTTTTCCCATGTCCTCAGGAACAAAGGTAACTACTCACAAAGCATATTCATGTTCATAATCAGAGGAGTATTAATTATCATTAAGGATATGAACATATGATATTCTACCGAATAAACCAACTAGTATCAACTACAAGGAGTAATCGACACTACTAGCAACCCAGTACTGCTACCTCTTGAGCACTGCGTTGGATTTCCCCAAAGAGGAGAGGATGATGCAGCAAAGTAGCATAAGTGTTTCCCTCAGTTTTTGAGAACCAAGGTATCAATCCAGTAGGAGACCACGCACAAGTCCCTCGTACCTACACAAAACGATAGCAACTCGCAACCAACGCTTAGGGGTTGTCAATCCCTTCACGGTCACTTACGAGAGTGAGATCTGATAGAGATAATATTTTTGGTATTTTTGATAGATAGATGCAAAGTAAAAAGTAAAGGCAAAGTAAAACAAAGCAAGTAAATAAAGTGATAGAGATTGATATGATGAGAATAGACCCGGGGGCCATAGGTTTCACTAGTGGCTTCTCTCAAGAGCATAAGTATTCTACGGTGGGTGAACAAATTACTGTTGAGCAATTGACAGAATTGAGCATAGTTATGAGTATATCTAGGCAATGATCATGTATATAGGCATCACGTCCAAAACAAGTAGGTCGAAACGATTCTGCATCTACTACTATTACTCCACTCATCGACCACTATCCAGCATGCATCTAGAGTATTAAGTTAAAAACAGAGTAACGCCTTAATCAAGATGACATGATGTAGATGGATAAATTCATGCAATATGATAAAAACCCCATCTTGTTATCCTCGATGGCAACAATACAATACGTGCCTTGCTGCCCCTTCTGTCACTGGGTAAGGACACCGCAAGATTGAACCCAAAGCTAAGCACTTCTCCCATTGCAAGAACTACCAATCTAGTTGGCCAAACCAAAAAGGATAATTCGAAGAGACTTGCAAAGATAACTCAATCATACATAAAAGAATTCAGAGAAGAATCAAATATTTTCCATAGATAATACTGGATCATAAACCCACAATTCATCGGTCTCAACAAACACACTGCAAAAATAAGATTACGTCGAATAGATCTCCACGAGAGAGGGGGAGAACATTGTATTGAGATCCAAAAAGAGAGAAGAAGCCATCTAGCTACTAGCTATGGACCCGAAGGTCTGAAGTAAACTACTCACACTTCATCAGAGGGGCTATGGTGATGATGTAGAAGTCCTCCGTGGTGGATGCCCCCTCCGGCGGAGCTCTGGAACATGCCCCGAGATGGGATCTCGTGGATACAGAAGGTTGCAGCGGTGGAATTAGGTTTTGGCTCCTGTTCTGATCATTCGGGGATACGTAGGTATATATAGGAGGAAGGAGTACGTTGGTGGAGCGTTAGGGGGCCCACGAGGTAGGGGGCCGCGCCCAGGGGGGCGCCCTCCACCGTCGTGACCGCCTCTGGCACTGCTTGGAGTAGGGTTCAAGTCTCCTGGATCACGTTCGGTTGGAAAATCACGATCCCGAAGGTTTCATTCCGTTTGGACTCCGTTTGATATTCCGTTTCTTCGAAACACTGAAATATGCAAAAAAAACAACAATTCTGGGCTGGGCCTCTGGTTAATAGGTTAGGCCCAAAAGTAATATAAAAGTGGAAAATAAAGCTCAATATAGTCCAAACAGTAGGTAAAGTAGCATGGAGCAATCAAAAATTATAGATACGTTGAAGACGTATCAGGTACCAATCTGAGGTTTTGAGACAACGATCAGATACAAGAGATGAACTAGGGTTTGAGAAGAGATGGTGCTTGGGAAGATGTTGATGGATATTGACCCCCTGTCGATGAGAGGATCGTTGGTGATGATTTCCCCCTCTGGGAGGGAAGTTTCCCCGGCATAACACCTCTGCCGGAGCCCTAGATTGGTTCTGCCCAGGTTCCGCCTCGAGACGGCGGCGCTTCGTCCCGAAAGCTTCCTTCTGATTTTTTTTCCAGGTCAAAACACACCATATAGCAGAAGATGGGCATCGGGGGCCTTCCAGGTGGCCCACAAGGTAGGGGCACACCTACAGGGTAGGGCGCGCCCCCACCCTTGTGGATGGCTGGTGTCTCCCCTCTGGTGCTTTTTTCGCCCAATAATTTTTATATATTTAAAAATAATTCTCCGTGAATTTTCAGGACTTTTGGAGTGGTGAAGAATATGTCTTTAATATTTGCTCCTTTTCCAGTCTAGAATTCCAGCTGCCAGCATTCTCCCTCTTCATGTAAATCTTATAAAAGAAGATAGAAAAGGCATAAGTATTGTGATATAACGTGTAATAATAGCTCATAATGCAATAAATATCAATATAAAAGCATGATGCAAAATTGACGTATCAACTCTCCCAAGCTTAGACCTCGCTTGCCCTCAAGCAAAAGCCGAAATCGAAAAATATGTCCACATGTTTAGAGATAGATGTGTCGGTGAAATAAAATACATGCATGAGGGCATCATGATCATCTTTAAAACAACAACAAATGTTGTCATATAACTTCTTATGCCAAAGTAACAATTCATTCACAAGGTAAAGTATGAACCAGAAACTTCATTGAAAACTAACAAACTAGTCACTGAAGCAATTGTAATTTATCATAACATCAGAAATAGTCAATTCAAGAGCTTTTCAGCAAGTCCACATATGTCAACAATAATACTTTATGATAACCTACATCCGAATGTATATATA
>NC_041381.1:220995225-220995619 GCF_002162155.2 Triticum dicoccoides | reverse complement strand
AGATCGGTTCATGACGTGTCGTTGTACTGGTCACTTCGACTCGATGGGAGGGATTCATGCATACACATGCATGAGTGTGCTCAAACTGTATCATGCCATCCCAGAGCATGACCTATATATATATATATATATATATATATATATATATATATATATATATATATATATATATATATATATATATATATATATATATATATATATATATATATAGGGCTGGACTATTCTGTTACTGGTAACAGAATATTATTCTGTTACCCTCTGGCTCTATATAGGAGCGATCCGACTAATCTGAAAAATAACTCGATCCCCCACCATCGCCACGACCACCTACGGCGCCACCGCCGCCCCCCTCCCCCAGCTGGCCTCCGCCGGCCACTGCCTAGTGCGCCAC
>NC_041381.1:220882484-220995215 GCF_002162155.2 Triticum dicoccoides | reverse complement strand
CCCGCGCCGCCCCCTCCCCTTCCCCGGAACCAGCCACCGCGCCGCCACCGGTCCTAAATCCGGCTGCCGCGCCGCTCCCTCCCCGGGATCCGGCCGCCGCGACACCACAGCCCCCGGATCCGGCCACCGGACGGCCTCCTTCCCCCGGATCCGCCCGGGACTGATCCCACCGCCGCCTGCCGCCACCAAGCACCGGCGTGCGACCCTGACGCCGCCTCCCGCCATGAAGCGCCGGCGCGCGACGCCGTCACCTACCTCTGGTACGCCGCCGCGCCGCTGCCACCTAGGCTGCCCGTGACGTCGCCCAACTCCTCTAGCGACGACCCCCTGCGACGCACGCCTCCTCGTTGTTCTGCCCCGCACACGGGCGCCTCCCCGTCCACCCTCTGGCAACCGAAACCAGCTCCGCCCGCCGTAGCAGAGGACATGCCCCGTTCGTGGCCTCCCCTCCCCTCCGCCCGTGTGTGCGAGAGGTTTCGGCAAGCGGTGCCCTCCGCTTCGTTGTGACCTTCCCTGCGCTCTTGCGTGGCCTGCCCATCTGTTACCGTCACCGGCCAACCAGCGCCGCCGCCGCCCGACCTACCCAGCACGCCGCGGCCCCCTGACCTACGAGCGTTCGTTCCCTGTGGGCCGCCCACCTTCTTTGCGCGCCACCGAGAGCCTGCCTCCGAACTTCCACCCTGGCTGCGCGCGGCTCTGTGCCCTAACCGTCATCGCCGGGGATCACCAAACACCATCAACTAGCATGCAGTCTTCGGCCGCCTGCTCACGCAGTCCCCAGCATGCTGCTGACGCGGATCCGGTCAAGCCCGCACACCTTCCCTCCGGTGAGCCTCCTCCCGCCTTATGCCTTAATCTTCTCCTTCTCTACCTCCGGCGAGCTCCCCTGTATCCTCCGGCTCGTCACCTTCACTTGCCCCTAGCTCCTCATGTGCTTCTATCGCACGACGCTGCCGAGCTACAAGAAACCAATGATGACGTCTCCACACCCCGTGCGCCGCTAGCGCCGTTTCCCGTTCGGCGCAAGCAGGACCTCCTCTGGCCGAATCCATCAGCGAGGCTCCCCTTCCACCATGTCGCCTATTCCCGGTGGGGATCTGCTGGTACAGTGTCCGGCCGTTCGCCGACGCCGCTGCAGGCCGTTCACCTAAGTCGCCACGCACCTGTACCCTGCAGCTGGCCGCAGCACGCCTGGAGCACACTCGCCATGCACCTCAGCTCTGAATCCCCTGCGCGTTGCCGCCGGCTTGCCCGAGCATGCCGCTGCTGGCCTTCTGTGTGTTGTGTGCACTCACTCCCAAGAACACAAGAGTTAAAACTGACGGACAAAAACAACAGTTGATGGATACTGAGTTAACTGACGGAAAGGAGCGATGCATGATGCGGATGGAGCCAAATAACTGAACATCTACACTTTGTTGCATGTGCAAAAATGTGTGATCACTTGCTTCGTACTTGTGTTATTTTGATTTTTAAATAACTGATGTTTACTCCTTTGTGTGCGGAAAAAACTTAAGTGCATGGCATCTGTTTTGTGTTTATCCTCTGATGAAAATGGCCATTGTTGTAGGTCGGCTTCGCCTGATGTGTCTGTTCAGCTACAAAAAGGAGAGCATTATACGTTGTTTTCTAGTCCGCTCACTTGTTGAAATAAAAAGAGCGGCTGGATCTTGCTGCACACAAGGAAGAAGCGTTTAAGAGGTAAGAAGGAAGACGTGGCTGGGAATTAAAGGATAGGCAAAAGAGCTAAGCTAGCGCTCTGGTCACTGGCTTTTTATTTCTTTTCCTGTATTCGACCCTAGCTACTACATGTACGCTGGACTTTTCTATTCTACAAAAGAGAAAACAAAGTGATCACAGTGAGAAGAGAGAGAGAATAAACAAAATGTGCAATGGGGAATAACCCCATGTATTTTTTATCAAGCCCATTTTGGCCAGTGCATTTTTAAAAGTACTCCTAGATGTTTGTCTTTAAGAAGACTGGAGCCAAAATATAAATAGTCCACTTGATAATTTTAAACTTTGGACATATATGGGTAAATGCTACGTACTTCTCTGTTTTGTAATTAGGTAATTCTATTTTTTTCCATGAGTGCCATTTTTCAAACATATATTGTATATAAAGTTGGATGTTAATTAAACACATTGATTTTATTCGTTTGCAATAATAATTCGAGAAGTTCACATTCAAATAACAGAGCAGGTCACATTTCTAAAAAACCAAGCGGTTCAAATTAAAATATCAAAGTTGTTTGATGTTCACAAAGGAAACAAATTTTTTGTCGATTAAAAAACAAAAAAAATGGAGCATTTCAATATTTATTACAAAAACTTGAATTTTTCCCCGTTACTAACGAAGAAACCAAGAAGTTTAGTTCGAAATAACAAAAGAAGTTGTACGATATTTATTACAAAACAAGTATTTTTTTCCTTTAGAAATGAATAAACCAAGAAGTCTAAAATTGAAAAAACCAAGAAGTTCAATTTAAAAAATAGAATAGTTCAATGTATATAAAGAACTCAGATTTTCCTTTTTACTAAATAATTAACCAAGAAGTTCAATTTCAAAAAACGAAACAATTCAATATTTATTAAAAAAATCAAATTTTCCCTGTTACTAACAAATAAACCAAGAAGTTTGGTTTGAAATAACGAAGAAGTTCGACATGTACTAAAAAAATTCCAAATTTTCCCATTTCTAGAAATACACAAAGAGGTTCAAAATTTAAAATATAGAGCGTTTTGATGTCTATAAAAATTCAATTATTTTCGTTGCTAAAGGGTAGCTTAGTTTTTAGCATTTTAATGAAAAAATTAGAGCAATTTGATTTAGAAAAATCAAGAATTTCAAATTAAAAAAAGGAATAATTTGATGTATATAAAAAAACTCAAATTCTTTCAGTTTCTAAGCAAAAGTAGAGTATGAAGTTCAAATTAAAAATAAGAACAACAAAAAAAAGTTTAAAAAAGATTTCCCCATTTTTTAGAAAAACTACAAGTTCGAACTTCGCGAGTATGAAAAAGTTATCAACACGGAAATCTGTGTGTTTTCAACATCTTTGCACCGGTATATTATTTGCTCAATTCCGGTAAGTAGTTGGGGAGTTAGGGGCAAAAAAACTGCAGCTGAAAAAACAGACTGAAGTTCAAACAGAACTGCTCCACAAGTTCAACCTCCTCACGCAATGCATTTTCGGAGACTTTGTTTTTGCGATGAAGGCAAAACGCATGTTCTCAGAAGTTCAGATTGATAACTGCCAGAAGTTCACGTACTACACGGTGTGCATTCTGTATTAAAAAAAGAATGAAAAAGCAAAGGCTAAAAGTTTTGTTCCTAGAAGTTCAAGTGCTCAGCTCGAGGAAGTTCAAAAGTTCTTGTGACAGAGGTTGAACAAAAATATGTGACATAAGTTCAAGGTGAAAACAACGGGAAATTCAACTACTACACGGAATGCGTTTCACATAAGAATATATGAATAGAAAACAAAAATCTTCAAAGGTTTGTTGCAAGAAGTTCACTTGCTCCTCCTCACATAGTTCAAAATTCATGTGCGAGACGTTCATCATTCATTTACATGTTGAAAAAAGGCAAAAGAGAACGTTGTTTTGCCAATTTAAAAACTGCTCTCAAATGGCAACGGATTTGTAACACCTGTCTACATGAAAAACTTGTTACTAGTCATAAGCTTTCCAACGGTATATTATGTGCTACATTTCGATGAACGGTTTAAAATTTTCATGTATACCATTTAAAAAACATTTTTATGTATTCAAAAAATTCTTATCCGTTGAAAGAAGTTCATAGTGAAAACAACGAGAAGTTCAAGTACTACAAAGAATGCATTCCAGGTGACAAAAAAAGTACAGAAAAATAAAAGCTTAAAATGTTTGTTGAAAAGAAGTTCAAGTGCTCTATCCGGAGAAGTTCAAAAATTCTTACGACAAAGGTTCACCTTGTATTTTCATGTTCGAAAACACACACAAAAATTGTTCTTTTTGCATTTTTAAATAATTCTCTTAATCCACAATGAAGTTCAATTATTATTTGGGAGCAATTTAATTTCAAGAAGAAAAATAAAAAAATCAAATTATAAAAATGGAAAAGGTTCATGTACTACATGGTGTGTTTAATATGAGAAAAATAAATTAAAAGACAAGGTCTAATTTTGTTGTTGTTATAAGTTCAAGTCCTCGGTCGAAGAAAATTAAAAAAAATTGTAAGAGAGGTTTGTACAAAAGGAATATCATTTGTGTAACGCTGACGAATGGATGAGAAAACTACAAATGAAAATACGTCATAGAAGTTCAACGTGAAAACAGCAGGAAGTTCAACTACTATACTGAATGAATTTCAGATGAAAAACTTTTAAAACCATCACGGGTATGAAAAAATGAACAACACGGGGAAAGTTGCGTGTTTACAACAACTTTTCATCGGTATATCACTTGCTCAATTCCGGTGAGTGGATGGAGAGCTATGAGCCAAAAAAGCACGTGAAAAACAATGTGACGTTTAAATACACGTGCCAAGAAGTTCGCGTTCTTCACGCGGTTCATTTTCCAAGAATCTGTTTCGCGATAGAGGTGCTTTGTGCAGATGGTGTTCCTATAGAAATATCAAACTAACGTTTGAAAATGTGCAGTAGAAGTTCATGTCAAACTAAGAGGGCGATTTCAACGTTTATTCTTGAAAAAGTGGAGAAAATTGTACATGCTTTGTAGGTCAAAAGTTTGGCTTTAATTTATGTTTTGTGAAGGTCAAAATGTTTTGTTCGAGAAGGTCAAGTGTGTTATCTCACTAAGTTCAAAATAAATTTAAACATGCAAGGTAAAACATGCAAGAAAACAAAAAGAAAGGAAGAAGTTCAATTTCTAAAGATGACGCAGTTCAACGTGTAAACCAATGTTGAAAGAAAACAAAAAGAAAATGAGAAGTTCAATTTCTAAAGATGAAGTTGTTCGACGTGCAACCCAATGCTGAAAGAAAACAAAAAGAAAGGAGAAGTTCAATTTCTAAAGATGACGTGATTTGACGTGCTAAACAATGTTGAAAGAAAATAAAAAGGAAAGGAGAAGTTCAATTTCTAAAGATGACGCGGCTTGATGTGCAAACCAAGTCAAAAACACACACAAAAATGTTTTTTTGGAGTCTTAAAATATTTTTATTCATAAAAAAATGATTAAGAAATAAAACCAAGAAGACCATATTAAAAAGATGGAGAAGTTCGATGATTATAGAAAACTCAGATTTTCCTCGTTATCAAAAATACGTCAGAGTGAAAACTGCAAGAAGTTCAACAAGAAAACAGCAAGAAGTTCAATTACTACACTGAATGAATTTCGGATGAAAAATTTAAAACCGTCGCGAGTATCAAAAAATGATCAACACGGGAAAGTTGCGTGTTTACAGCAGCTTTCCATCGATATATCACTTGCTCAATTCCGATGAGTGGGTGGAGAGATGCAAGCCAAAAAAGCACGTGAAAAACAGAGTGCAGTTCAAGTACACGTGCCGAGAAGTTCAGGTTCTTCACGCGGTGCATTTTCGAAGAATCAGTTTCGCGATAAAGGCAGAACAAATGATCTCGCCATTTTCGCAATTACTTGAAAACGGCTAGGAATCGGAGAAAACCATCAACATGAAAAAGTTTCGCATTTTCCTTAGCTTTTCAGCAGTATATTATTTGCCCCATTCCGATAAAGTTTGTAGAAATTATGTCAAAAATACGTTTTTATCCATTTTCAAATTTGACTTAAAAGCGTAAGGAATTGGGAGAAACAACATATAATAAAAAGTTTCGCATTTCCTCAAGCTTTCCAACGCTGTATCATTTGTTGCATTCGGACGTACAGTTAAAAAATTAGCTCGAAAATACAAACCCGGTGGAACTTGTATCGTTTTCTAAATTACTTTTAAACCATTCCAAATTGGAAAAAACTTTTAACATGAAAAAGTAGCGCATTTTCACAAGCTTTCCAACGCCATATCATTTGCCTCAATTGGATTAGCCGTTTAGAGATTACATTGAAAATACGAACTCAGCTGTTCGGTTTGCAAAATTTAACGATTTTCCAAATTACTCTTTATCCATAGGGAATTAAAGAAAACTTTCAACATGTCGAAGGAGCTGTTTTGCAGCAGCTTTCCAACACAATATTATTTACCATATTACGATAAACGGTTTAGAATTGCGATAAAAAATACAATTCATGTTTTTTGTATGAAGAAAAAACGGTTTTCAAAACTGATCTTAAACCGCTTACATTTTGCCAAAAATTTAACTTGGGCCATGATATTGGTGTCCATAGCTTTCCAACGGTGTATCGCAAGCCCTTTTGGACATATTTTAGCTGAAGTTCAACCTAGTACTCGGGGAAGGTCAGGTGCGTTACTCGGGAAGTTCATGTTGTGATCAGAATATTATTCTGATCCCGTGATCAGAATAGTGTTTATGTGTGTGTGTGTGTGTGTGTATATATATATATCCGGTTCTCTCCAACACATAGTGCTTGCCAAAGGAAAAAGTGTAAAAAGGAAAGGTGAAGATCACCATGACTCTTGTATAAGGGTAGAAGATAAAAGTAAAAGATAGGCCCTTCGCAGAGGGGAGCAGAGGTTTTCATGCGCTTTGATAGTTAGATGCACAAAATATTAATGCAAAAGAACATCATTTAATATTGCCGCTTGTGATAAACAATTTTATTATGCAGTCTATCGCTTTTATTTCTTCCACATCACAAGTTTGTATAAAGCTTATTTTATTCACACTAATAGATCATGCATATTTAGAGAGAAATTTTTATTGCTTGCACCGATGACAACTTACTTGAAGGATCTTACTCAATCCATAGGTAGGTATGGTGGACTCTCATGGCAAAATTGGTTTAAGGGATGTTTGGAAGCATAGTAGTATCTCTACTTAGTGCAAAGAATTTGGCTAGCATGAGAGGGAAAGGCAAGCTCAACATATTGGAGAATCCACGACAATATAGCTTCTATTCGGATATAAGAAAACATAACCCATTATGTTGTCTTGCTTGTCCAACATCAACCTTTTAGCATGTCATATTGAGTGCTCATAGTTACAAAAGATGTCCAAGATAGTATATTTATATGTGAAGCCTCTCTTTCTTTATTACTTCCTATTAATTGCAACAATGACCAAAACTATGTTTGTCAACTCTCAACAACTTTTATTCGTCATACTCTTTATATGTGAAGTCATTACTCTCCATAAGATCAATATATGACCTTTTTATTTCTTTCTTTCTTTTATTTTTATTCCCTCGAGATCATAGTAAGATGGCAAAGCCCTCAACTCAAAACTACTCTTTATTATATAATTCACTGATGTCTACTATGCAACTTGTTCTTGTAGACTTGTGTTGGGCCTCCAAGCGCAGAGTTTTGTAGGGCAGTAGCAATTTTCGCTCAAGTGGATGACCTAAGGTTTATCAATCCATGGGAGGTGTAGGATGAAGATGGCCTCTCTCAAACAACCCTGCAACCAAATAATAAAAAGTCTCTTGTGTCCCCAACACACCAAATACAATGGTAATTTGTATAGGTGCATTAGTTCGTCAAAGAGATGGTGATACAAGTGTAGTAATAATAATAGGTATTGATTTTTGTAATAGGAACAATAAAAATAAGCAAGGTAGAAATTAATCAAACGGAGCACAAACAGTATAGCAATGCTTGAAAATGAGGCCTAGGGTCCGTACTTTCGCTAGTGCAATCTCTCAACAATGCTAATATAATTGGATCATATAACCATCTCTCAACGTGCGATGAAGAATCACTCCAAAGTTCCTATCTAGCAAAGAACATAAGAAGAAATCGTTTGTAGGGTACGAAACCACCTCGAATCTATTCTTTTTGATTGATCTATCCAAGAGTTTGTACTAAAATAACACCAACACAAAGAAATTGAAAGAGTGCCCCAAGATTTCTACCGGAGAAACAAAGACAAGAATGTGCATCAACCCCTATGCTTAGATTACCCCAATGTCACCTTGGGAATCCGCAAGTTGAGTGCCAAAACATATATCAAGTGAATCAATAAAATACCCCATTGTCACCATAGGAATCCATATGCAAGACATATATCAAGTGCTCTCAAATCCATAAAAGTATTCAATCCGATAAAACAAAGTCCCAAAGGGAAAACTCAATTCACAACAAGATAGATAGGGGAAAACACCATATGATCTGACTATATTAACAAAGCCCGCGATACATCAAGATCGTGAGACCTCAAGAACACGAGATAGAGAGACTAAACACATAGCTACTGGTACAAACCCTCAGCCCCGAGGGTGGATGCTACCTCTTGAGCTTGCGTTGGTTTTTCCCTTGAAGAAGAAAGGGTGATGCGCAAAGGAGCGTAAGTATTTCCCTCAGTTTTGAGAACCAAGATATCAATCTAGTAGGAGACTACGTAACAAGCCACTGAATACCTGCACAAACAAACACAACCTTGCAACCAACGCGACAAAGGGGTTGTCAATCCCTTCACAGTTATTCGCAAAGTGAGATTTGATAGAGATGGATAAACGGTAAAGTAATATTTTCTATATTTTTGGTTTTTGGAACGGAAAGTAAAGATTGCAAAGAAAGAGAACGATGACAGAAATTGGAAAGTTAACGGAAACTAATATGATGTAAAATAGACCCACGGGCCATAGGTTTCACTTGAGGCTTGTCTCAAGATAGAAATTATTACGGTGGGTGAACAAATTACTGTCGAGCAATAGATAGAAAAGCGCAAAGTTATGACGATATCTAAGGCAATGATCATGAATATAGGCATCACGTCCGTGTCAAGTAGACCGACTCCTGCCTGCATCTACAACTATTACTCCACACATCGACCGCTATCCAGTATGCATCTAGAGTATTAAGTTCATAAGAATGGAGTAACGCATTAAGAAAGATGACATGATGTAGAGGAATTAACTCAAGCAATATGATGAAAACCCCATCTTTTTATCCTTGATGGAAACAATACAATATGTGCCTTGCTGCCCCTACTATCACTGGGAAAGGACACCGCAAGATTGAACCCAAAGCTAAGCACTTATCCCATTGCAAGAAAAACAAATCTAGTTGGCCAAACCAAATCGATAGTTTGAAGGGACTTGCAAAGATATCAAATCATACATAAAAGAATTCAGAGGAGATTCAAATAATATTCATAGATAAGCTGATCATAAATCCACAATTAATCAGATCTCGGCAAACACACCGCAAAAGAGTATTACATCGAATAGATCTCCAAGAACACCGAGGAGAACTTTGTATTGAGAATCGAAGAGAGAGAGAAGAATCCATCTAGCTACTAGCTATGTGAAGGAAATATGCCCTAGAGGCAATAATAAATTCGTTATTTATATTTCCTTATATCATGATAAATGTTTATTATTCATGCTAGAATTGCATTAACCGGAAACTTAGTACATGTGTGGATACATATACAAATAGAGTGTCTGTAGTATGCTTCTACTTGACTAGCTCGTTAATCAAAGATGGTTAAGTTTCCTAGCCATAAACATGTGTTGTCATTTGATGAACGGGATCACATCATTAGAGAATGATGTGATGGACAAGACCCATCCATTAGCTTAGCATAATGATCATTTAGTTTTTCTGCTATTGCTGTCTTCATGACTTATACATGTTCCTCAGACTATGAGATTATGCAACTCCCGAATACCGGAGGAACACCTTGTGTGCTATCAAATGTCACAACGTAAGTGGGTGATTATAAATATGCTCTACAGGTGTCTCTGATGGTGTTTGTTGAGTTGGCATAGATCGAGATTAGGATTTGTCACTCCGTGTATCGGAGAGGTATCTCTGGGCCCTCTCGGTAATACACATCACTATCAGCCTTGCAAGCAATGTGACTAATGAGTTAGTCACGAGATGATGCATTATGGAACGAGTAAAGATACTCCGGTGACAAGATTGAACTAGGTATGATGATACCGACGATTGAATCTCGGGCAAGTAACATACCGATGACAAAGGGAACAACGTATGTTGTTATGCGGTTTGACCAATAAATATCTTCATAGAATATGTAGGAACCAATATGAGCATCCAGGTTCTGCTATTCGTTATTGACCAGATATGTGTCTCGGTCATGTTTACATAGTTCTCGAACCCGTAGGGTCCGCACGCTTAACGTCCGATGACCATTTGTATTATGAGTTATGTGATTTGATGACTGAAGTCTGTTCGGAGTCCCGGATGAGATCGCGGACATGACGAGGAGTCTCGAAATGGTCGAGGCATAAAGATTGATATATTGGACGATGTTATTCGGACACCAGACGGGTTACGAGGGGTACCTGATAACTACCGTAGTGTCGGAGGGTTATCGGAACCCCCCGGGGGAACTAATGGGCCTTCATGGGCCTTAGTGGGAAGAGATGAAGGGCCACAAGGGGCTGGCCGCGCGCCCCCCCTTGGGTCCTAATTGGACTAGGGGAAGGGGGCGGCGCCCCTGAGGGAGTTTCGGACTAGGGGGTGTCCGGATAGCCAAACTATCATGATCGGCCGGACTCCAAGACTATGAAGATACAAGATTGAAGACTTCGTCCCGTGTCCGGATGGGACTTTCCTTGGCGTGGAAGGCAAGCTTGGCGATACGGATATGTAGATTTTGTACCATTGTAACCGACTCTGTGTAACCCTAGCCCTCTCCGGTGTCTATATAAACCGGATGGCTTTAGTCCGTAGGACGAACAACAATCATACCATAGGCTAGCTTCTAGGGTTTAGCCTCCTTGATCTCGTGGTAGATCCACCCTTGTAACACACATCATCAATATTAATCAAGCAGGACGTAGGGTTTTACCTCCATCAAGAGGGCCTGAACCTGGGTAAAACAACGTGTCCCTTGTCTCCTGTTACCCTCCGCCTAGACGCACAGTTCGGGACCCCCTACCCGAGATCCGCCAGTTTTAACACCGACATTGGTGCTTTCATTGAGAGTTCCTCTATGTCGTCACCGATAGGCTCGATGGCTTCTTTGACCATCATCAACGACGCAGTCCAGGGTGAGACCTTTCTCCCCGGACAGATCTTCGTATTCGGCGGCTTCGCACTGCGGGCCAATTCGCTTGGTCATCTGGAGCAGATCGAAAGCTACGCCCCTGGCCGTTAGGTCAGATTTGGAAGTTTGAACTTCACGCCTGACATCCGCGGGGACTTGATCCTCGATGGATTCGAGCCACAGCCGAGCGTGCCGCACTGTCATGGCGAGCATGATTTAGCTCTGCAGCCGGACAGTACCCTGGAGGCCGCACTCGAACCCGCTCCGATCCTCAACTTGGAGCCGGCTGCGCAGATCGAGGACGGATGGCTAGACACCGCCTTGGGGGCTGCAACCCCTACGGCGATAGAGCCAAAGACTGACTTTGTCCCTCATAAAGCCTGTGACTCCGAGGCGCCGGACTCCTTGCCGGACTCCGAACCTCCCACGCCCCCTCCGATCGAAGCCCATTGGGCGCCGATCATGGAGTTCACCGCAGCGGACATCTTTCAACTCTCACCTTTTGGCGACATCTTGAGTTCGCTAAAGTATCTCTCATTATCAGGAGAGCCCTGGCTGGACTGCGGTCAGGACGGTTGGGATGCGGACGACGAAGAAATTCAAAGCCCACCCACCACCCACTTTGTAGCCGCTGTCGACGATCTAACCGACATGCTAAACTATGAATCCGAAGACATCGACGGTATGGACGACGATGACGGAGACGACCAAGAACCAGCATAGCAGAACTTCCTTCAAAGGAGTGACGCCAGGCCTTTAAGCCAATTATACAGGCTCTATACCACCAGAGGTTGTGTTCGGTTCATCCGACAACCTCCGTCGCGAAAAGCTCACTCCCCATCGCCCCATTCAAACAGTAGCCCTTAAGCACTATTGGGGCAAGTAGCTATCGCCAGCCCTAATGCAATACCACATTACGCGTTTTTTACGCTTAAGAATGCCCGGTCAACGTAGCATAATTTCATTAAAAAGTAACTCCGAGTGTTCCTTGACCACGGAAAACGTGAGACTGCTTCAACAGCCACACATTAATCAGACCTTGCAGGTCAAAGCCCCTAAAAACAGGTCATTCAGACCTTGGACATGGTTAGGCGAGTCCGGCGTAACTAAACAAGGGGCTTCCCAGCCGCATACCCCCTTCATAAGGGGCCGCGTGTATAAATGATGAGAGCCAATAAAGCTCAACTTTCCTCATTTTATTCTATTTTAATACAACTTCTGCACGATATTTCTTGGAAACTAAGTCCTTCTCTTTTTCAGATGAAGCACGTGCTACACCCGTCCAGGATACAACACAACGGAGACACAGGCGCAGACGTGCAGCAGGGACCCGTTGCAAGGATTCTTTTCAGATTAAGACCCTGCGGAAACCTTTCTTACTGTCTCTTGTTGATACACATCCCCCGGTTCCCCACCATAGCCAAGGAGGAGGCTAGCGTTTTGGCATCGGCCGCGTCAGAAGTTCTCGCCTGTACCTGGACACAAGGGGCTTAGGGCATTGTTCTGCCCGGTATCATAAAGACCGAACACCTCAGGGAGTGTTCGGCGTCTCGAGTTAGGCCTTATATGCATCAGCTCCGAATCATGTCTTTGGTCAAATGTTGGGTTTGCCCGGCTCCTGTGTTTTGCTGCCTTACGTTCCGCATCATCAGCTAACGCGGCACCAGGAGAACTACTGCGATTGTGCCCCGGTTTGGCCGGACGAGCACCTTAGTAGAGAAAGCCGAAAACTGACTGTCATGATATAGCGAGAGACTAGTCAACCACTCGATCGACCATTGGAATGTTTAGAATTCCTCAGCTTTGATGAAGGACCGCTTCCCGGTCAGGCACATACGCGCCCCGAGTTCGGGAAGAGCGGTGCCACCAGGGGCTATATAGTAGCCCCACATTCGAGCTCCTATGGCTAAGTGAAAGTGATAAAGCATTATAGTCCGGTTGCCTAGTTTGCTACGCTATCACCTCCTTAAAAGGACCAAGACGTTGGATTAAGTGTGAAAAAGCGCTTTTCTTTTTGCAAACACCCCCGCACCATGTGCGTGGGGGCGGAAGCCAAAGACTGCCATCTTTCAGACTATACATACATATACGGCCGCACAGGAGATAGTTCAATACTTGAACACACAAGTATAAAAAGTTATTGCATTATAAACATGATCTCAGAAATCATACATGTCATTCAAACATAAACATCTTTCGAGCACTGCGACTCTATTATACGAGCGCTCTGTAGGACTTCCTCAAAATAGTGCTTGGTGGGGAATCGGCTTTTGTCCGAACCACGGGATGCAATAGCGGTGGCATCCATCTCCGCCCAGTATGTCTTACCACGGGCGAGAGCCATCCGTGCACCTTCTATGCATGCCGACCGCTTCATCGCCCCAATACGCGGCACCGCCCCAAGGAATTGCTGCAACAAGCCAAAATAACTCTTCGGCTTGGGCCTTTTCAGCCACAGATGAGCGACCACATCCGTCATGGCAAGTCTGGACAATCTATTCAGCTCAGCCCACTCAACCAGCCGATCACTCAACGGAAGTGGACGCTCCGGACTATGGAATTGAGACCAGAAAAGCTCTTCCATTTCATGATCCTCCTGGCTTCGAAAGTGCACGACTGCGTCCGCCGCACTCACCGCCAAGTCCAGATAAGGATCCTCCGCACCATACAATCGGCCCAGCTAAGCATACTTCGGATTCGTGAACTTCCTACGCAGCATAAAGGGCTTTCCAGCCACAATGTCTCCGACCTGACGTAGTTCCTCCTTCATAGCCCACATCGCACTACGGGCATCCTTGGCTTCGGCGTCGGCCTTCTTCAGGTCCTCTTGCTCCGCTTGGCGTTCTCCTTCAAGAACCTCCAGGCGGTCGGTAGCAACTTTTAATTTCGTGGCCATTCCGGCCATCTCCTCCCTACGTCGGCAGTGAGCAGCCTTCTCGGCTTCTAGCTCCTCCGCTGCCTTCGAGGCAGCTGCCTCGCTTTTTCTGGCTTGCTCCTTGGCCCGAGCAAGTTTTGCTCGAAGGCCTTCCACAGCAGCAACACTATCTGCATCAGGCATACAAATTGTAAGGAATGGGCGCCAGCTCCCTTACTAGGCGACCGTAGAGCAACCACATACCTTGTGACTCATTGAGTCGTTTATTGACCAGCGAGATGTCCGCATCCGCAACGTCGAGTTGCCTCTTCAGCTCGGCAAATCCATCAGTCCGGCTGGCCACCGAACGTTCCGCCACCTGCATAGGAAAGGCGACAAACTATAACTGAGATTATGATCCTCGGCACGCTGCCGCTTTCGACAGCATACCAAGTCTCAGGGGCTACTATCTATACAGGGTGCACTTCATGGCAAAACTGTCAAAAGGTATGTCATTTTTTGCGTACCTCAAATCCCGTCAGCAAACTTCCGACAGCCTCACACAACCCGCTTTCGGCGGACGAGATCCTCTCAATCACCATACCCATTAATGTGTGGTGATCTTCTGAGATGGACGCCCTCTTAAGAAAATCCTGCAGCTCCACCGGCCGTACTCCAATGGGTGCCGAACTCTCTGGCCCACCGGACTCGGGGAGACCCTCCGCGACGACACCTCAGGGTCGTCCGCCCCGCACGATGGGGCGGCAGATGGAGGCGTTTCGCTCTCCATCATCTCCGAACGAAGGTCTCCCGAAGATGAGCTGTGCTGAGATGGGCTGAGATCTGAACTACAAGGTGAAAACTTCGGTCACCCTTTGAAATTAAACAGGGATGTCCACTATTACAAAATTCCCCCTTTTACTTACGACTCGCTGGAGGGCTGATTCCTCCGAGGAGACAGTTCGGCCGGGGCTCTTCCCGGCCCGGGACCTTCCAGTACAGATTTCTTTCCCTGCTTTGAGGCCTTGGCCTCCGGGTCTTCGTAAGCGGTCCTCTTCTCCCCCTGGAAGGAGGGACTCTCGATTCCTCCCTTACTGAAAGCCTTCATGGCTGAGGTGGTAGATCCCTTGTGCCCTTCTTCGCCCTCCTCTGAAGGTGCAACCTCTAACATTTTGATTAACACGAGATCCTGCATGGTCTCAGGGAGGGGGGCCGGACACCGTATCAGTTTTGCTTGCTTTTGCGCTATCCACTCCTGTCCAAGGGATAGCTGGTTAAAAGGCAAACCCACAGTAAATAAATGGACGATGTGTCCGGACACAGGGCTACTTACTTGAGTATCCGGGCGATTGCAGCTTAGGCGAGCATCCTCGGTCAATTCCGGACGCATCTCTTGCAATCCGAAGAACAGTTCGTACATCTCCGCGGGTGTCAAACCCATGAAGTGTTGAAGAGCTCGTGGCCCCTCCGGATTAAATTCCCACAGGCGGAGGGGGCGACGTTTGCAGGGCAGTAGGCACCGGATCAACATAACCTGTACCACTACGACCAAATTGATCTCCCTTTCTTGGAGGCCTCGAATCCGGTCCTGCAACAGGGGAACGTCCTTGGATGGCCCCTAGTCACGCCCCTTGTTGACCCATGATGTTAGCCGCTGTGGAGGGCCCGAGCAGAAGACGGGTGGCAACCTCTGCCTGCTGCCCCCGGGAGCGGTGATATAGAACCACTCCTGTTGCCACAAGCCGAGCTCTTCCTGAAAAGAGCCCTCGGGCCATGGAGCATCGGCCCTCTTACTTATAACCGCCCCGCCGCACTCTGCCTGACGCCCCTCAATCATCTTCGGCTCCACGTTGAAGGTTTTGAGCCACAAGCTGAAGTGAGGGGTAGTGCGGAGGAAGGCTTCGCAGACGACAATGAATGATGAGATGTGGAGGATAGACTCCGGAGCCAAGTCATGGAATTCCAGCCCATAGTAAAACATAAGCCCCCTCACGAAGGGATCCGTCGGGAAGCCTAAACCCCGACGGAGGTGAGACACGAACACGACGCTCTCGCCAAGCTCGGGAGTAGGAATAACTTGCCCTCGGGCAGGCAGCCTATGCGAAATCTCGTAGGTTAAGTACCTGGCGTCTCTTAGCTTTAGCACGTCCTCTTCCGTGATGGAGGAGGGCATCCACCGGCCTCGTAGGTCAGGGCCGGACATTGTCGAAGATCGAAGGTACCCAAATATGGAGCCCTGGGTGTTGGAACTCGGGGAGAGGGGCGGATTTGATAGAGGATTGAAGGAAAAGAACGGGCCTTGGTCTCATTATAAAGAGGGAGAATACCAAGAGCCGTCCCCGTGACCGTTTGGAACCCGCCTTCGATGGAGGGGGCATGGCAACGGGCGCGGTTGGGTTACCCACGTCCGTATTGATGGGAATCCTAGAATAAGGGGAACACGATCTCTGCTTCAACAAGACGTGCCAAGGAAACCGCCTCGCTAAACGCGCGGAGGTGGAACAATAAAAACAATTCGAGTAAAGGCTTGGTAATGGTGTGACGTCACGCCACAAAATACGTCAGCAGATTGAACTTGTGTAATATTATTCTCTCTACGGTGGTACGTGGAATTTATTTTTGCAGAGCCGGACACTATCCTGGTGTTCACAATCTTCTATAAATTATTCGGAGGAAGAACCCGCCTTGCAATGCCGAAGACAACATGCGCGCCGAACTCGCCGTCATTGAAGCCTGGTTCAGGGGCTACTGAGGGAGTTCCGGACTAGGTGGTGTCCGGATAGCCAAACTATCATGATCAGCCGGACTCCAAGACTATGAAGATACAAGATTGAAGACTTCGTCCCGTGTCCGGATGGGACTTTCCTTGGCGTGGAAGGCAAGCTTGGCGATACGGATATGTAGATTTCCTACCATTGTAACCGACTCTGTGTAACCCTAGCCCTCTCCGGTGTCTATACAAACCGGATGGCTTTAGTCCGTAGGACGAACAACAATCATACCATAGGCTAGCTTCTAGGGTTTAGCCTCCTTGATCTCGTGGTAGATCCACTCTTGTAACACACATCATCAATATTAATTAAGAAGGACGTAGGGTTTTACCTCCATCAAGAGGGCCCGAACCTGGGTAAAATATCGTGTCCCTTGTCTCCTGTTACCATCCGCCTAGACGCACAGTTCGGGACCCCCTACCCGAGATCCGCCGGTTTTGACACCGACAGCCCCCCTTTCCTTCCCTTTCCTCTCTCCCTTCCTTCTTCCCCCTCTTCCTTAGGTGGAAACCTACTAGGACTTGGAGTCCTAGTAGGATTCCCCTCTCCTAGCACGCCCTAGGAGGGCCGGCCGGCCTCCCCTCCCCTCCTTTATATACGGGGGCAGGGGGCACTCTAGAACACACAAGTTCCTCTTAACCATGTGCAGTGCCCCCCTCCACAGTTACACACCTCGGTCATATCATCGTAGTGCTTAGGCAAAGCCCTGCGCCGGTAACTTCATCATCACCGTTGCCACGCTGTTGTGCTGACGGAACTCTCCCTTAGCCTCAACCGGACCAAGAGTTCTAGGGATGTCATCGACCTGAACGTGTGCTGATCGCGGAGGTGCCGTACATTTGGTACTTAGATCGGTTGGATCGCGAAGACGTTCGACTACATCAACCGCGTTACTAAACGCTTTCTGAAAGTGCATTACCTCGACTAGAGGGGGGGGGAATAGGCGATTTTTTATGAATTCTTCACTAAGGAATTTTAGGGTGAGGAAATTCCTAAGCGAAGAACTACTTGCAGCGGAATAAGTACACAGGTATAAGCAAAACAGAGTAACAACATAGTCATCATGATGAAATGAAAGAGAAACATAGAGTACAGAAAACGTAAACACATGATAAGCAAGATGAAGACAAACAGACTGAGGAAATAGGATTGAGGAATTAGAGAAAGTCTTCAGTCAATGTCTTCAAACAATAATGATCAGGTACATCAACACATAACTAAGGAAATGAAAGGGTTGAGGAAATAGAACCAGTTGGCTTGGTAAAGACAATGATTTGGTAGACCAGTTCCAACTGCTGTGACAGTTGTACGTCTGGTTGGAGTGAGTATTTAAACTCGAGGACACACAGTCCCAGACACATAGTCATCACCGTATTATCCTTGGGTTAAGATCACACAGACCTCGCCCAACAGTAGTGGTAAGTGTTCACAGGTGACTTCCAAACCTTCACAGACTTGGTCACTCGGCAATCCTCAATTCCTCTTGGATTCTCAGACCATGACGCCTAAGCGTCTGGAGGATACACTGTCCTCAAAGGTAACAAGCATCGGTTCCACACAGGAACAATCTCTTCAGTGATGCTCAATCACTTTGGGGATTGTAGGTTTGGGTTTGGGATTTGGGTTTTCCTCACTTGATGATTTTTGCTCAAAGTCCTCGGAGGATGGGATGCTCTCAAATGACAAGTGTCGGTTTCTCTCGAAGCAGCCAACCAGCTAGTGGTTGTAGGAGCGTCTATTTATAGCCTAGGGAGCAGCCCGACATGATAAGACACAAATGCCCTTGGCAGATATGACCGTTAGGTGGTAGGATATTTTGGGACAGCTGGCACGCGGCACAGCAACGGTCGGATTTGAGGTTCGAATTCCTCAGTGCTATCATGTTCCTCACTGTGTAGGCAATCCGCACTGGCGATTTCCTAACTCCTCAGTCAGAACAAATTCCTTAGAGACCAGAAGATCTTCATATCTGTCACTAAAGAAATTGACTGAACTGATATGAGATTTCCAATGGCTTCACTCGAAGGATTGGGTAGGTGTAGGATTTTGAAATGAGCATCACTTGGAAATCTATTTTCTTAGTATTACCTCGACCCCCTTTAACAGTGCGGTGTTTCCTATGACTCAAGAAAGAGAAATGAATCTACAAAAACAAAAGTCTTCATGCTTCAGATTCCTCGCATAAATATCGAAGTCTTCAAGGTCACACCAATTTCTTCATTTTCAAAGTCTTCAGGAGAACCAAAATCTTCAGCCGAAGACATTCATTTTTAGGGGTCGACTTTCACTCTAAATATCAAACTCCTCATTGACTTATAGAGCCTGTGTACACTCACAAACATATCAGTACCTTAACCTATAAATCTTCAATACACCAAAATCACTAAGGGGCACTAGATGCACTTACAATCTCCCCCTTTTTGGTGATTGATGACAATATAGGTTAAGTTTTCAACGGGGATAAACATATGAATTGAAAGTACTTAATATTGAGGAATTTGATTGCAAGATATAGAAGAACTCCCCCTGAAGATGTGCATAGTGAGGTATTTGCTTTTGAGGCAATGCACACTTGAAGAGTAGAATCATGGAGAACTCCCCCTATATCTTGTAATTCATACACGCATTCAACATATGAAATGAAGAATTTTAAATGCATGATGAAATATGGTGACTGATGTGATTCAGTATGCGTGCATAACATTAATGAGGAAATAGCATGTAGAAAAACAAAGCAAAAGTATCAGGTCACCATCGGACTTAAGTTTACAACTCATACAACAAAAGCTTCAGAGGAGCGAGAGTTGTAACTTAACAAAAAAACGCCCATATATATAGACCCGCTTGAAGACTAACTCAAATTTCTCCCCCTTTGTCATCAAATGACCAAAAGGGACAAAAAGTGAGGACTAACGCCCCTGAAGAATTTCTTCACGAAATCGATGGAGTGTCAGCGTTGTTGGGGTCATTTGTTGGAGTACGGCATGCCGCAGTGTCGTCCAGATCTTCATTTTCATCAGTATCGTGGGACGAGGAATATGAGATGGGAACCAAAGGAGGAACTTCAACCTTCTTGAATTTCTTCGGAGGAGGCTTAGACCAGCCGAAGTCCTGCTTGAAGCCCATCTGCTTGAGATCCTCATCACTGTAAAGGTGAGACAGAATAGGCCAGGTGCGATCAAACACTTCATTAAGGTAGTAATGGTTCTTCTTCACTAAATTATATGTGGCAGTCATGTTGTGAAGAATTGAACCAAACTGACATTTTACCCATTTGTGATTGCGATCCACCTTTTGATGAAGACTGAGGAGAAGCTCATGGTCAGTCATCACCCTTGGAGCTGTTGCCTGAGGACTTTGCTTTGAGGCATTAGTGGCAGAATCATGAGTAGCAGAGTCATCATTGGTGGAGTATGAAGCAACTTTGCGAAACTATCCATCCAATGGTCGAATGCCCTCATCAATAACAGCAGTGGCCTTGCCCTTTTCATCAGCTGAGGAAAATGTCCGTTTGAGGACTTCAATCGGGGGAAAGTAGCTGCCATGGTTGAGTGTATCAGCTTTGTAGTTGAGTGAAGACCTTGATCTGATGAATCTCATTATCCAAGGAGAGTAAGGCTTCAACTCAAACGGGGACATTGCAACATTTGCCAAAGTCCTCATGAAGAAATCATGATAGTTCACGGGAATACCGTGCATGATGTTGAAAAGTAGATTCTTCATGATTCCAACGACTTCTTCATCATTTGAGTCGTGGCCTTCGATTAGACTCAATGTCTTCGTCAGAATGCGATAGACTGTGCTTGGCACATATTGCAATTCCATCACAAGGAATTTTGTCCTTGAGGCTTGTCCAGGCTTCAATGGCTTCATCAGCACTTGTATGAAATGATCTGACTGTTTCAGAGTAGATCAGATGCGCACCTTCTGGGGGAGGACTGACAGGTATGGCACGAAGCAATTCAGTTGCCATTCCTTATAGTGTGTGTTCTCTGTCATCCAGTCCAACACCCATGAGTTCACATCTTCAGCATTGCCTGTGATGTGCAGCATCGCATAGAATTGAAGAATGAGTTCTTCATTCCAATTGCAGATGTCAGTGCAGAAATTGAGCAGGCCAGCATCATGAATGGCAGTGAGGACTGGTGTGAAGCAAGGCAGTGATTCCATATCCAAGTGAGGAATATGCTCATGATTGAAGACTTTGTCCTTGTTGAAGAGCACTGAAGAATAAAAAATTTGCTTGGCTGGCAGTCCAGAATCGCTTCCTCCTCAGACGAGCAGAATCATATGGATTGTAGCCAGTGAAGAATGCATGCTCATTGAAGAAGGCACCAGCCTTGAACTTCGGAGTTTTGGAGAATGGATTCTTCGGCTGTGGCTAAGGAGTGTCAGTGATTTGAAGAATGACTTCTGGAATGTCAATCTCTGGAGCCGCAGGCTGAGGAATATTAGCTTCTGCTTCAGTAGCAGCCTGGGCCTCCATTTCTTCAGCAGCTTGAGCATCATCACTAGTGGCTAGAGTCTCTTCAGCAATGGAAGGGGTGGCATGAATTTCTTCAGAGCCCATCTGAACTTCAGTTGGAGCTGGGGACAGAGGAATTTTCTGTTATGGGGTGAACAGAGGAGAGTTGGGGTGCCGACTCTCCCAAAAATCATCATTCATCACTAGAGTGGTGCTCCCAATATCCACATCCTCGTCCACTTCCATTTTTTCAATGTCGGCTTCTTCAGCAGTAAACTGAGGCGTTGGCGATGATACATGGGGAGTTGAAGTGAAAGCTTCAACTTGTTCTTCATCCATCTCCTCTGTGGAAGCAGCAGAGGGATCTTCTTCAGCAGATTCATCTAGAATATGATATTATTCACCATAAGGAACAAGTTCCTTAGATGGCATGCTTGCAAGAGGAACAACATCAATGGGATTGTCCAATGAACTTGTCAAAATCTTCGCCTTCTTGGGGGCCGAAGATTCTGTGGCAGCTGATGCCTTCCTCTTCTTTAGAGCAGCATGCTCCGCAGCTTTGGTTTTCTTAACTTCCAGAGCAGAAGGAAGAACTGGGCTTGATGTTGGTGCAGGCGGAGCAGTGGGAGTTGGATCAATTTCTTCAGGCACAACTGATGCAGTTGGCCTGTCTTGAGCAGTTTCTTCAGGCGCAGCAGCAGAGTCTTCAGCTGGCCTGGCATATTCTTCAGGCACAGCACTAGTGGTTGCCCTGGCAGTTTCTTCAGAGGCTGGAATTTCTTCAGCAGCCCTAGTGCTTGCAGATTCATTAGCAGCCTGATTTTCATCAGCGGTGCTGGCAATTCCTTCAGTGGCTTGAGCAAATGCTTCAGCCGGACTGACTTCAATGCGCACAGGAGCATCAACACTTGAATTGAATTTCTTCGTCAGCTTGACGAATCTAACCTTGGCGCCCTGCCATTCAGCCTTGTAGGCATCAAATTCATCACTGAGCTTTTTGATTTCAGCTTGCAGTGCAAGGAGCTGCTCAGGCGAAAGACTGAGGACATTGTCCTTTAGGTAGCGCTGCTTCTTGTACTGCGCTTTCTTCACAGTCCTGGTTTGGTCATACTTCCATTTCTCTTCAGCAATGAACGCCGTCACAACGTGACTTTGTCCAGGAGTGAGGCCCAAATCTGGCATTGGAGCATTGGGATCTTTGTGCCAGAGATCGATGAAATCGAGGATCTTCTTTGGATCCAATAGAAGGGGCACAACACTTCCTTTGGCTCTAGCGGCATTCTACTGTATGTCCTTGATGATATCGGCTAGTTCATCATCATCAGCCTCATCATCAGATGGAATTTGGAAGACCACCTGCTTCTTGTGAGGACTTGGTCTAGTGCCTCGTCCAGCTGTGGCCTTGGTCTTCAGCAGAGTGGGACCGGTTGATGAAGGATGAGCTGAAGAACTTGCTGAAGCTCCTGAGACAATTGATATTCCAGTGGTCCTTTGTCACGTGGAAAGATGCACAGGTGCTGAGGACTTTACCGGAGGAGCTAAGGGTTTTGAAGCCCGAGCAATTTGTGCAGCTTAAGAAACTGGGGCAGCTTGAGGAATTTGCCTTGGTGGCACTGAGGAGATTGGCCATGAGGGCATTGAAGAAGAACTTGGCCGTGAGGGCATTGCTGAGGAAGGTGGTTTCTTGGTTGGCTTGTTAGGCATAGCCTTCTTGCTAGAAGAAGCCTCAGCAGCGGCAGCGGCAGCAGAATCCTCATTGAATTTCTTCACTTCTGCTTTGGCCTGCCTTGCCAACTTTGCTTGCCGCCTGGCCCATTCATCAGCATAATTCTCACCACATTTAAGGCTTGTTGGATCAGCTAGTTGGCCAGGTGCTAGAGGAGGTCTTGAGCATGGAGGGTTAAGAGCGAATTTCTTCATGTATTTGGGAGTAACATATCTGTACTCCCTCCACTCTCTTGCCCATCTTCTTTCGATCCTTTGAATGCGCATTGTGCGCTCAGTCTTCGTCTCCTTGCCATGAGTTGCCTCATCAGGCGTGCAGTACCTTGCATAGATTTATGCAGGGATCTCAAAAGCAGTATTCACCTCAAGCTTCTTTCCTCCTTTCTGAGGCCTTTTACCATCTGCCATTTTCTTCAGCTGAGGAATTTGCACAATTGAGTTCTCTGAAGAAGTATGCAGCTTTTCTTCGAGGACCGCTGCAAATGAGTTCAGTTGATGAGAACCTAGTGATTCAGCAACAGACATGTGTACATGTGAACATAGTATAGGTGCAAAGAATTTGGAGAGGTCATATGCGTTCTCAGAAGGTTTTTTAAACATGAACAAGTTTGAGGAAATTGACCCGATGTGTCTTGAAGAATTTCACTAAGCGTTCTTTGTCTTAGGTTCCAGAGTTGTGCGGATCGTTAGATTCACACAATTGAGGAATCATGAAGAAAAACGTCACTTAGAGAAACAAATCAATAACTGAAGATTTGTGCTTGGTGTTTAGAGTGTGGAGGTTGAAGAATAAACACCTTTTGAAGATTTGATGAAAATCATCAGTAGAATAAATGCGGTAAAAGTAACTTTTAATTACCCTTGATGTAGAACACGATGAACAAGAGGTGTAGATTTAGGAGTTCGTCGGCTCAGATCTTCCACGCCCTAACTTGGCGGAGGAAGACATCTACGGCGGAGGCAGAGGGAAGATTTCCGCGGCCGGCGCGAGTACGACGGTGACGAGGTCGAGGCAGCGAAGCTCTTCCTCACCGGCGATGATGGAGGTAGCGGCGGTGCTAGGGCTTGAGAAGCTCGAGCGGAGTAAAAGTGAAATGAGGAAGGGAAGGGGGTATTTATAGCAAGGTGAAAAACTGTTCGCCTGAAGAATTTGGACGAACGTGCCCCTGACCCTTTTCATTCGCGCGACATGTGTCACCCACGTACTGAGAGGTGGAGATCGTGGGTGAATAGATAAGTATACCGTGGAATGCGTAACGGTTCGAGCGGCAAAAGCCGAAAATTTGGATAAGAATATTTTAAAGTTTCGTTTGCATTTTCTTCAGCTGACAAGAACACAGTGAAGAATTTGAAAGAGTTTCAAATAGAATGCACATTAAGAATTTGTGAATAGACTGGGTTGAGTTTAGCATAGAGGGGGAAGGGTCCGATCACATTCACTTAGCAGAAAAGTCAACTTGAAGAATTAGCAATAAGTGAATGTTGTAGAGGACATAAACTCATATATATATAGTTAAATGAAGAACAACGACAGAAAGAGTGAAGACAATGCAAATTTGAAGAATTTGAAAAAACTGAGGAATTTCAAAAATGAAGAAAAACTCAAATTGAAGATTTTCAATTTTGGTTGGTGGCGTAACTCACCGTATAAGAAAGCTGATTTCAGACACCGTGTACAATTCTCGTAGGGTTCTGAGAATCAATTTCTTCACTAATTTCTTCACACTTAGAGGGTTATTCTTCATTGATTGAAGAAAAACGTTACTTTGTGTGTTGCACATCTAAGTCATCAAGTTAGCATAAGTGTTAGGATCTGTGTCCTTTTCAAAGAACATTCGAAGATTCTAGGATATTTAGCTCACACCGCTACTTGTTAAATCTCTTCTCATCCAAGGGCTTAGTGAAGATATCGGCTAGCCGGTCTTCAGTACTTGCATGTTGATGGAGATGTCGCCCTTCAACACATGGTCATGAAGAAAATGATGATGAATCTGGATGTGCTTTTTCTTCGAGTGCTAAACTGGGTTGTGAGCAATCTTGATAGCACTCTCGTTGTCGTAGTAGAGAGGCACATTGTTCACATTGATGCCATAATCCTTGAGTGTTTGCTTCATCCATAGTAATTGAGCACAGCAAGATCCAGCAGCAATGTACTCAGCTTCTGAAGTGGAGAGTGATATGCAGTTCTATTTCTTCGAGGACCAACATACCAAGGATCTTCCGAGGAAATGACATGTGCCTAAAGTTGACTTGCGGTCCACCCGACCGCCAGAATAGTCAGAGTCTAAATATCCAATGAGATCAAATGAAGAGCCCTTGGGATACCATAATCCAAGTGTTGGTGTGTGAGCTAAATATCGAAGAATATGCTTCACATCCTTATGGTGTGATTCCTTCGGTGTAGCTTGAAATCGGGCACACATGCAAACACTAAGCATAATATCCGGCATAGATGCACATAGGTACAATAAAGAGCCAATCATGGAGCGGTATACCTTTTGATCGAGTCTTTACCATTTTCATCAGTGCATAGATGGCCATTTGTGGGCATAGGAATTTTGACGCCTTTGCAATCTTGCATGCCGAATTTCCTCAACACATCCTTGAGGTATTTCTCCTGAGATATGAATATGCCATTGTTTGTTGATGAATCTGAAGACCTAAGAAGAATTTCAATTCTCCCATCATAGACATTTGATATTCTTCACTCATGATATAGGCAAATTCATCACTGTAACATTGGTTAGTACAACCAAAGATAATATCATCAACATATATTTGGCACATGAATAATTCATCATCATATGTTTTGGTGAAAAGAGTTGGGTCAAGTGAACCGGGTTTGAAGCCTTTCTTCATGAGGAATTCCTTCAGTGTGTCATACCACGCCCGAGGTGCTTGCTTAAGGCCATAGAGGGCCTTGTTGAGTCTGTAGACGTGATCTGGAAATTTTGGATCCTCAAAACCTGGTGGTTGAGAAACATATACTTCTTCCTCAATCTTACCATTGAGGAATGCACTTTTCACATCCATTTGTTGTAAGATGATATTATGATGGTTAGCATAAGCAAGCAATATGCGAATAGCCTCAAGTCTAGCAACAGGTGCAAAAGTTTCATCGAAATCAATTCCTTCAACCTGTGTGTACCCTTGAGCTACAAGACGAGCCTTATTCCTCACCACGAGGCCATTTTCATCTTGTTTGTTGCGGTAGATCCATTTGGTATCGATGATGTTGTGCTTGCTTGGGTCTGGTCGCTTGACAAGCTCCCACACATTGTTGAGCTTGAATTGATGCAATTCATCTTGCATGGCTTGAATCCACTCAGATTCCATGAATGCTTCATCTACTTTAGTGGGCTTTGTGATAGAGACAAATGCAAAATGCCCACAAAAGCTAGATAAATGTGAAGCTTTTGAGCGTGTGAGGGGACCTGGTGCACGAATGTAATCGATGATCTTCTCGACTTGCACTTCGTTTGCAATCGAGGATGTGTGGGTTGATGACTTTGCTTAGGCCCAGTAGTTTCTTCAGGACCAGTTTCTTCAGCAGCACCAACATGATTTTCTTCACGATCAGGAATGACTTCTTAAGTAGATTCTTCGGTAGGGATGACATCCTCAGTAGCTTTGAACTTGATGGATTCCTAAGGTGACATTTCATCTAGCACAGGAGGTAGGTGCTCTCTTTGCGAGCCATTAGTTTCATCAAACCGCACATCTACAGTTTCAACAACCTTGTGATGATTGATGTTGAAGACTCTGTAGGTGTGCGAGTCCTTTTCGTAACCAAGCATAAAACCTTCATGTTCTTTCGGTGCAAATTTAGAGTGATGGTGAGGATCTCTAATCCAGCATTTAGCACCGAAGACTTTGAATTAACTTACATTGGGTTTCTTGTCAGTGAGGAGTTCATATGAGGTCTTTTTGAAGAATTTGTGAAGATATACCCTATTGATGATGTGGCACGCAGTATCAATTTCTTCAGGCCAGAAGCGCTCAGCTGTCTTGTATTCATAAAGCATAGTGCAGGCTATCTCAACAAGAGTCCCGTTCTTGCGCTCCACGACGCCATATTGCTAAGGAGTATAAGGAGCAAACAATTCGTGAGTAATACCAAGCATATCAAGATATTCATCGAGGCCAGTGTTCTTGAATTCGGTTCCATTATCACTCCTGATATGCTTGATCTTCACACCGAAGTTAGTGGAAGCCCTTGAGTAAATCGTCTGAAGACTTCCTGCACTTCATTTTTGTAAGTGATGATATGCACCCATGTGTAACGAGAATAGTCATCAACTATGACAAGGCCATATAAAGATGCAGAACTAGTGAACGTGGCATAATGAGTAGGACCAAATAGATCCATATGAAGTAATTCAAAGGGATGAGAAGTGGTCATGATAGTCTTCGCGGGATGCTTGGCTCTGGTGATCTTTCCAGCCTCACAAGCCCCACAAAGATGATCTTTGAGGAATTTGACACCCTTGATGCCAATGACGTGCTTCTTCTTCGCGAGTATGCAAGTTCCTCATCCCAACATGACCAAGTCGTCGATGCCATAACCAGCATTCTGAAGCTTTTGCAAGTAGACATGTGGTAGGCTGTGTTCCTGCAGAGAAATCAACAATATACAAGTCTCCTTTCCTAAAGCCTTCGAAGACTTTGGAGTTGTCAGATTCCATTAGCACAAGGCAACGAGATTTGCCAAAGACAACAACCATATCAAGATCACAAAGCATTGAGACTGACATAAGATTGAATCCTAAGGACTCAACAAGCATGACCTTTTCCATGTGTTTATCCTTTGAGATTGCAACCTTACCTAGACCCAATACCTTGCTTTTGCCTTTGTCAGCGTAGGTGATATGCTTCAGATGAGATGGTGACGAATCAATGTCCATCAACAAGCTTCTGGCACCAGTCATGTGATTTGTACATCCACTGTCGAGGACCCACTCAGTAGCTTTGGGTTGTTCATCCTGTAGATGAATTAGGATAACTTACAAACCCATATACTTCATCAGCGAAGAATATGATATCAATTTCATCAACAGTAACAAATATAGCAATATGAGGATGTGAGAAATGAATGATTCATTTCTTCATGATTAGCTTGCATCCTTTCAAGCACATTCAGATCTCTAGCAAATTCTTCAGATGAGTAAGTTCGTCTGGAGAACTGACCCTGCATAAGAGATTAGTTCTTTTTCTTCACCACCCACATCTGGAGGGGTGGCAAAGAGTTCATCATTCTACGAGCCCCATAAGAAAATGATGGCATAGAAGCCAATGCACTTCATTTCACAGAAGAGTGGTTAGGATAAGCATATGAATAAGCAGAGAAATTCTTCGAGGACTTATGAACATAATGGTTTGAAGAATAATGCTCATATTCATAGCCCTTAGACTTTCCCTGCAAAACAGAAGTGTTAGCACGATGATGTTCATATGAGGATATTGATCCGCGTGAGGAATTTGATCCACGTGAGGAATTTGGTCCATATGAGGACTTGGATCCATATGAAGAATTTGGTCCATATGAAGAATTTGATTCGGGGTTCCTATTCTTCATAGGTGGTGTCATGATGACATTCACCTGAAGATTTTCAAGGGATCTTTTAGGAATCCATATTTTCCTCATAGGGGGACCGTTCCTGCAGTTAGTTCCAACATATCAAGCAAATACTTCTCTGTTCTAATTCTTGAATAGTTTATAGTTGGAGTCAATTGACTCATCAGAGGAATATGAAGAATCAGAGGTAAAGCCAGATAAAGTGCATGGATCTACGGGAGGTCCTTTCGCAGCAACCCATGAGGTTTTGGGATACTGCTCAGGTTTCTAGTAGGTCCCATCAGCATTGAGTTTCCTCTCAAAGGCAATACCGTCTTTCCTAGGGTTCCTGTTAAAAATCTGCTTTTTGAGCACATCACATAGAGACTGATGCCCTTTGAGGCTCTTGTAAATGCCTGTCACATACAATTCCTTCAGGCCTGCATTATCGTCAGTGATACATGTGGTATCCTCAGATGAGGAATTTGTGACCACAGAGATAGTTGAAGAATTTGCAGCAATAGAAGCATTTGAACATTCAGGTGATGAATTAGCAGATTCACGCTCAGTGCATTAAGACATGGTGGAATAAATTCTTCTTGAGCGGAACTCATCTGTTGAGCAAGCAATGAATGTTTTCCTTTTGAAGATCTTCATAACTCGCTTTTAACTTCTAAAGATCCTGCTTTCCCTGAAGAAATTCATAAGAAAGTGTCTCGTGATCAGTTAAGAGAGTGTTATGATGATTTTGAAGGTTGTCAAACCGAGTTTGAAGTCTCTGAAGATTATCTGTCAGAGTCTTGGTTCGATTCAATTCCTCACCCAACAGGTCATCGCTTCTGTCTAGTTGATTTTGAATCTTTTCTAAAGCCTTCTGTTGTTTAACAACAATTTTTGCAACTTTTGAATAGCTAGGCTTAAGATTGTCATCAGATTCATCCTCACTAGAGTCAGAGGGGGAATGTTTGAGTACCTTGGCACCTTTTGCCATGAAGCAATAGGTGGGAGCATAGTCATCGTTGCCCTTGTCAGCAGAGTCGGGGAAGTCATTTTCTTCAGTGTTGAAGATGGACTTGCTGACATAGGCAGTAGCGAGGGCTAGGCTAGCCACACTAGAGTCAGACTCCTCAGATTCCTCCTCTTCCACATTATCCTCAGATTCCGCTTCAGAGTCCATTTCCTTGCCAATGAATGCCCGAGACTTTTTGGAACTTCTCTTCTTGTGAGATGAAGACTTTGAGGATTTTGATGATGAAGACTTTGAAGATTTCTTCTTCTTCTTTAACTCATCAGAATCGCCATCTTTGTACTTCTTCTTCTTTGATTCGTTTTCCCAAACAGGACAACCAGACATGTACTGACCATGTTTCTTGCATTTGTGGCAAGTTCTCTTCTTGTAGTCACGGGACGAGGAATCATCATTTCTTGAAGACTTTCCAAAGCGACCACGGCGAGAGAACTTCTGGAATTTCCTCACAAGCATTGCTAGCTCCTAGATCAATTCTTTAGGATCAACAAGACTGCTACCAGAATCCTCAGCTTCAGACTCAGATACTGCCTTGGCCTTCAGTGCATGTGATCTTCCATAGCTCGATCCATAGAGATCTCTCTTTTCAGCAAGTTGGAACTCATTGGTGTTTAGCTTCTCGAGGATATCAGCGGGATCAAGTGACTTGTAATCAGCTCGTTCTTGAATCATCAGTGCTAGGGTATCAAATGAGCTGTCAAGTGATCTCAGCAATTTCTTCACCACCTCATGATCGGTGATATCAGTGGCACCAAGTGCTTGAAGCTCATTTGAGATGTCAGTGAGGCGATCGAAGGTTTGCTGAACATTTTCGTTGTTGTGTCTTTTGAAGCGGTTGAAGAGATTGCGAAGAACATCAACTCGGGAGTCACGTTGATTTGAGACTCCTTCGTTGACCTTGGACAGCCTGTCCCAAATCAGCTTAGCAGTTTCCAGTGCACTCACTCTGCTGTATTGACCTTTGCTTAGATGGCCACATATGATATTCTTCACTTGAGAATCGAGTTGCTTGAATCTCTTCACATCAGTAGCATTCAGAGATGGAGTGACTGAGGGAACGTCATTTTCCACAACGTACTAGAGATCGTTATCAATTGCCTTAAGATGCATGCGCATCTTGTTCCTCCAGTAGGGGTAGTCCGTCCCATCAAAGGTAGGACACGCAGCCGAGACCTTGATCATACCTGCAGTAGACATAACTAAAACTCCAGGTGGTTAAACCAAAATCACATAGAACAAGGGAGTACCTTGCTTTGATACCAATTGAAAGTGCTTTACGTCGACTAGAAGGGGGGTGAATAGGCGATATTTATGAATTCTTCACTCAGGAATTTCAGGGTGAGGAAATTCCTAAGCGAAGAACTACTTGCAGCGGAATAAGTACTCAGGTATAAGCAAAACAGAGTAACAACATAGTCATCATGATGAAATGAAAGACAAACACAGAGTACAGAAAGCATAAACACAGGATAAGCAGGAGGAAGACAAACAGACTGAGGAAATAGGATTGAGGAATTAGAGAAAGTATTCAGTCAATGTCTTCAAACAGTAATGATCAGGTACATCAACACATAATTAAGGAAATGAAAGGGTTGAGGAAATAGAACCAGTTGGCTTGGTGAAGACAATGATTTGGTAGACCAGTTCCAACTGTTGTGACTGTTGTACGTCTGGTTGGAGCGGCGGAGTATTTAAACTCGAGGACACACAGTCCCGGACACACAGTCCTCACCGTATTCTCCTTGAGCAAAGATCACACAGACCTCGCCCAATAGTAGTGGTAAGTCTTCACAGGTGACTTCCAAACTGAGGGAGTCCTGGACTAGGGGGTGTCCGGATAGCCAAACTATCATCATCGGCCGGACTCCAAGACTATGAAGATACAAGATTGAAGACTTCGTCCCATTTCCGGATGGGACTTTCCTTGGCGTGGAAGGCAAGCTTGGCGATACGTATATGTAGATCTCCTACCATTGTAACCGACTCTGTGTAACCCTAGCCCTCTCCGGTGTCTATATAAACCGGATGGCTTTAGTCCATAGGACGAACAACAATCGTACCATAGGCTAGCTTCTAGGGTTTAGCCTTCTTGATCTCGTGGTAGATCCACTCTTGTAACACACATCATCAATATTAATCAAGCAGGACGTAGGGTTTTACCTCCATCAAGAGGGCCCGAACCTGGGTAAAACATCGTGTCCCTTGTCTCCCGTTACCATCCGCCTAGACGCACAGTTCAGGACCCCCTACCCGAGATCCGCCGGTTTTGACACCGACATTGGTGCTTTCATTGAGAGTTCCTCTGTGACGTCACCGATAGGCTTGATGGCTTCTTCGATCATCATCAACGATGCAGTCCAGGGTGAGACCTTTCTCCCCGAATAGATCTTCGTATTCGGCGGCTTCGCACTGCGGGCCAATTCGCTTGGCAACTGGAGCAGATCGAAAGCTACGCCCCTGGCCGTCAGGTTAGATTTGGAAGTTTAAACTTCACGGCCGACATCGGCGGGGACTTGATCCTCGATGGATTCGAGCCACAGCCGAGCATGCCACACTGTCACGACGAGCATGATTCAGCTCTACAGCCGGACAGTACCCTGGAGGCCGCACTCGAACCCGCTCCGATCTTCAATTCGGAGCCGGCTGCACAGGTCGAGGACGGATGGCTAGACACCGCCTCGGGGGCTACAACCTCTACGATGATAGAGCCGAACAATGATCTTGTCCCTCATGAAGCTCGTGACTCCGAGGTGCCGGACTCCTTGCCGGACTCCAAACCTCCCGCGCCCTCTCTGATCGGATCTGATTGGGCGCCGATCATGGAGTTCACCGCAGCGGACATCTTTCAACACTCACCTTTCGACGACATCTTGAGTTCACTAAAGTATCTATCATTATCAGGAGAGCCCTGGCCGGACTGCGGTCAGGACGGTTGGGATGCGGACGACGAAGAAATTCAAAGCCCACCCACCACCCACTTGGTAGCCACTGTCGAGGATCTAACCGACATGCTAGACTACGACTCCGAAGACATC
Source organism: Triticum dicoccoides (assembly GCF_002162155.2). Lineage (NCBI taxonomy): Eukaryota > Viridiplantae > Streptophyta > Magnoliopsida > Poales > Poaceae > Triticum > Triticum dicoccoides. The sequence continues at coordinate 220,962,721 of NC_041381.1, read as the reverse complement.
GACGGTATGGACGACGATGCCGGAGACGACCAAGAACCAGCGCCCACCGGGCACTGGAAAGCCACCTCATCATATGACATATCCGTGGTGGATATCCCAAAGGATGGGAATGGCGAAGGAACAGCGGAGGATGACCCCTCCAAGAAACAGCCCAAGCGCCGGCATCAGCGGCGCCACTCTAAATCCCGCCACAGCAAGAATGAAGATTCCGGCACCAGAGATAATAATACACCGGACAGTGCCAAAGACAACCCACTCCAGCAAGATCCAGCGCAGGAGGACGGAGACGCCAGCCCTCATGAGAGAGCGGCAGAAGAAGAGGTAGAGGATTATATGCCTCCCTCCGGAGACGAGGCAAGCCTCGACGACGACGAATTCGTCGTGCCTGAGGATCCCGTCGAACAAGAGCGTTTTAAACGCAGGCTTATGGCCACGGCAAACAGCCTCAAGAAAAAGCAGCAACAGCTTAGAGCTGATCAAGATCTGCTAGCCGACAGATGGACTGAAGTCCTCGCGGCCGAAGAGCATGAGCTCGAACGCCCCTCCAAAAGCTATCCTAAACGCAAGCTGCTCCCCGATTAGAGGAGGAGGCGTATGAACCCGCATCACCAGGAGACAATACGGCTGACCGACCACCCCGTGGTCGCGTCAGAGAGGCCTCTAGGCCCTTCACTAGACCCGTACCCCGACATCGCTCGAAGAGCACAAAGCCACAAGGAAAGGCTCCGGACTTGCGAGATATATTGGAGGATAGGGCAAGACAATCAAGATCGATCTATGGATCGCGTGGGCGCCCTATGATACGTGACGACAACCGTCGCGCCGGACACAGTAAGTCCGACTGGGCCGAACAAAACAGACAAAGCTCTTTTGAGCTCCGTCGTGATATCGCCCAGTACAGAGGCGCCGCACACCCACTATGCTTCACAGATGAAGTAATGGATCATCAAATCCCCGAAGGGTTTAAACCCGTGAACATTGAATCTTACGATGGCACAACAGACCCCGCGGTTTGGATCAAAGACTATCTCCTTCACATCCACATGGCCCGTGGTGACGATCTTCACGCCATCAAATATCTCCCCCTCAAGCTTAAAGGACCAGCCCGGCATTGGCTTAACAGCTTGCCAGCAGAATCAATTGGGAGTTGGGAAGACCTGGAAGCCGCATTCCTCGATAACTTCCAAGGCACGTATGTGCGACCACCAGACACTGATGACCTAAGCCACATAATTCAGCAGCCAGACGAATCAGTCAGACAATTTTGGACACGATTCTTAACCAAGAAAAACCAAATCGTCGACTGTCCGGATGCGGAGGCCCTCGCGGCCTTCAAGCATAATATCCGCGACGAGTGGCTTGCCCGGCACCTGGGACAGGAAAAGCCGAAATCCATGGCAGCCCTCACATCACTCATGACCCGCTTCTGCGCGGGTGAGGACAGCTGGCTAGCACGCACCAACACCTCAGCAAAAATTCTGGCAGTCCGGATATCAAGGACCATAATGGCAGGTCGCGTCGCAATAAAAACAAACGCCGCATTAACGGTGACAATAGTGAGGATACGGCAGTCAATGCCGGATTCAGAGGCTCTAAACCCGGTCAGCGGAAAAAGCCATTCAAAAGAACTACTCCGGGTCCGTCCAATTTGGACCGAATACTCGACCGCTTGTGCCAGATACACGGCACCCCCAAAAAGCCAGCTAACCACACCAACAGGGACTGTTGGGTATTCAAGCAGGTAGGCAAGTTAATTGCCGAAAACAATGACAAGGGGCTGCATAGCGATGAAGAGGAAGAGACCCAACCGCCGAACAATAGAGAACAAAAGGGTTTCCCCCCACAGGTGCGGACGGTGAACATGATATACGCAACGCACATATCCAAAAGGGAGCGGAAGCGTGCACTCAGGGATGTATACGCGATGGAGCCAGTCGCCCCGAAGTTCAATCCACGGTCCTCCTGCCCGATCACTTTTGATCGAAGGGACCACCCCACCAGCATCCGCCACGGCGGATTCGCCGCATTGGTCTTAGACCCAATCGTCGATGGATTTCACCTCACCAGAGTCCCAATGGACGGCGGCAGCAGCCTGAACCTGCTTTATCAGGATACAGTGCACAAAATGGGCATAGACCCCTCAAGGATTAAACCTACCAAGACGACCTTTAAAGGCGTCATACCAGGTGTAGAAGCCAATTGTACAGGCTCAGTTACACTAGAAGTGGTCTTTGGATCCCCGGATAACTTCCGAAGCGAGGAGTTAATCTTCGACATAGTTCCGTTCCGCAGCGGCTATCATGCCCTGCTCGGACATACCGCGTTTGCAAAGTTCAACGCGGTGCTGCACTACGCATACCTCAAGCTCAAGATTCCAGGCCCTCGAGGAGTCATCACGTCAATGGAAACACTGAATGTTCTCTCCGCACGGAGGAACATACAGCGGCTCTCGCGGCAGAAGTGCAATGCAGCCCCTTAAGGCAATTCTCGAGTCCGGCCGTTAAGCGGCCGGACACAGCTAAGTGCACCCGGAGTAACATACAACAAGACCACCTGGCACGTTCCGAGCACGCGTAGCAGTGTGGCCCCAACCCCAGCCCCTGTAAAATGTCAAGACAGGTCCTTCGCGTACACCATTACGCTCTGAAGATACCATGGGCATGGGGAGAGGGGCACGACCACAATAGGCCCAGACTGTGGCTCAACCACACCAGGGGCTCTCAAGTGTGTCGTTCTTTTTTTTCTTTTTCCTTTTTTATTTTTTACCCACAGGACTCCGTTCGTCAGAGGCCCTGTCCGGCAGCAGACCTGCCGAACTCACGATGCAACAGCCAGGGAAGATTAAAGGCTACAATGAATATCCAGGTGGTCTCCATTATGAGCATTAAATCTGTTCTACACACCATTCGGCAGCCTACCCCTGGAGAGGGACATGTTTAACAGTCCCATCCCTTGCTTATCGCACCATTTGTATCGTTCTGCACTTACAGCAGTTTTTCTTTAATAAGTAATGCATCACCTTTTTGCTTCCAATTGCATTTCTCTCTCATACATATGTTCATTTGTTACATGTTGCATCCGTACATTTTGGTACGGCTGAATACACCAGGGGCTTACATTTCCCGCATCATGGTGTGATAAGTCCGAACACTTTCACAAGTGCGGCACCCCGAACTTATAGCATTATTTGCATCGGCTCCGAATCATGTCTTGGGTCAATAGTTGGGTTTGCCCGGCTCCCATGTTTTGGTACCTTACGTTCCGTTGTATCGGCTAAGGTAGCACTGGGAGAACCACTGCGATTGCGCCCCAGTTGAGCTGGGTTAACGCCTCAGTGGAGAAAGTTAAAACTGACCGTCATGATGAGGCGAGAGCTGGTCGCTGTTCGAGAGGTTTTTTGCGAGTCCTTAAAGACTTATGCCGCTTAGAGCAAGGAGCCAACTTAGTCCGGCCCAGGCGTGGATAGCACCCCAAATTCGGCCTTCCGAAGACTAGGGGCTTCGCCGAAATTTAAAATTATAGAATTCTATGGCTAAGTGAGAGTGTTCAAGCATTATAAGTCCGGTTGCCTTGTTCGTTGTGTTGAGCGCCTCCCTAGATGGACCCAAATATGGGAACAAGAGTGCTCAAATTTATCCCGAACACCCCAGCACTCGTGGCATGGGGGCTGAAGCCGACGACTTGCCATCTCTCAGATTTGATAAACAGCTGCACATAAGGTAATATTTTAAATTAAAATGCGTTGCTTAGCGCAAATGAACTAAGTTTTCAGCGAACATGATAACAAAATGCGAGTCTACTCAAATATTACATCTTTGGAGCACTCACCCGCAATAGTGCGAGCGCCCTTCAACACACTCTTATAATACATCTCGGGCGTGCGATGATCCTTGCCCTCTGGTGGCGGGTCTGTCACGAGCTTCTGGGCATCCATCTTGCCCCAGTGCACCTTTGCGCGGGCAAGGGCCCGACGGGCACCTTCAATACAGGCGGAGTGCTTGATGACTTCAACCCACGGGCACGCATCCACCAGCTGCCGCACCAGGCCGAAGGAGCTCCCAGGCATGGCCTCCTTAGGCCACAGCCGAACTATGAGGCCCTTCATGGCCTGTTCGGCTGCCTTGTGGAGCTCGACCAGCTGCTTCAGCTGGTCGCTAAGGGGCACCGGATGTCCGGCCTCAGCATACTGAGACCAGAAGACCTTCTCCGTCGAGCTCCCCTCCTCGGCCCGGTAGAACGCGACAGCATCGGACACGCTACGAGGAAGATTTGCGAACGCTCCTGGAGAGCTCCGAATTCGGGTAAGCAACAGGTAATTAACACTCACATGCTTACTTTGCATGAAAAATGCCTTACCCGCTGCTATTTTCTTCAATGCCTCGATTTCCTGGAGGGCCTTGTAGGCTTCGGCCTTAGCGGCTTTGGCACTCTCAAGAGCCATTGCAAGCTCAGACTCTCGAGTCTTCGAGTCACGCTCCAGGCTCTCATGTTTTTTCACGAGATCTGGAGCTCTTGCTGTACCTCCGCCACCCACGCCTCCTGCTTCGCGGCCGCATTGCGTTCGGCCGCGGCCACCGCCTCTTTCAGGGTCGCCACCTTGTTTGTGGCCCCTGCAATACCCACGTTATCCTTGTCATTCTTTTTGCAACCAAAATCCTTTTCTGTAAGGTACAATTTTAATAAGGTGTTACTCACCTTCCTTGTCCTCGAGCCGCTTCTTGGCACGGCCGAGCTCGTTCTCGGACTGCTCGAGGCTTTCCTTCAAAGTATTGACCTCCGCAGTCAGTGCGGCAGAGGTCAGCAGCGCAGCCTGCAATCCCATATTGACATATTTTTTATGACTCCTGCGTATATCTTCTTAGATCCTCAGTCCGGCTTTTCTTTCCGAACACCGAACCGAGCATCAGGGGCTACTGTCTATGCGGTACTATTTTACATATATCAAAATTCTTACCTCAAAGCCTGTTAGAAGGCTGCTGCAGGCTTCGGTCAGCCCGCTCTTGGCGACCTGCACCTTCTGAATCACCGCACTCATAACAGTGCGGTGTTCCTCTTCAATGGAGGCGCCATTGAGTGCCTCCAGCAAGCTATCCGGCGCCTCCGGTTGGACGGAAGCTGCCGGTGTCACGGTCTTGCCCTTCTTACGAAGGGGCCGCCCACCGGACTCCGGAGCCACTATGGGATCCCGAGCCGAGTCCGGTGCAAAGTCCTGGAGGTTGTCCTGCGACACCTCTGGGGCCTCCTCCTCCTGGCGGGTCCCTTCCCGGGATCCCACCTCGGCATCGTCCGTGTCACGAGGGGTGGAGGCGGTCGAAAGAGAATCCATATCCGACGCACCTAAGGACCCGCTCGACGAAGCGGGAAGATCGTCCTTGGGCGGACTGCAGGGTTGTATGCGGCATTAGAAAGACATTGTGTGGCAAAAAAGAAAAAACCATAAAGTTATTCGGGAGTCCGGATACTCACGATCTCGCCAGGGGCTTGGCCCTTGGAGGCCAGTCCTCGTCGTCGCCACTGGCGTTGGCAGAGCAGTCTGGGGGAAGAGTTTTTCCCTTCTTGGACCCTTCGGCCTCCCTTGTTGGGGAGGCCTTCCTTTTCTTCTCTCCCCCACTGGGGGAGAGGCTTTCTTCTTCTCCTCCTCACCTTGGTGAGAGGAGTTGGCCTCGGAGTCGTCATACGATAGGACCTGAAAACGGGAACTCTTCTGAGTCCCCGTGGCCTTCTTCTTGGCCTTCTTCTCCGGCACCACGTGGGGTGCCGGAGCCAGCAACCCCGTTAGACGGGCGTCCGCTGGGTCCTCTGGCAATGGTGCCGGACAGATAGTCTGTTCGGCCTTTGCCAGCCAGTCCTTTCAAAGGAAAAGGGAGTTTAGATCCCGCATAGAGTCAAACTATGGAAAACGAGCGTTCCGTAAAGGAAAAAATCACTTACCTCGTCAGCCGGACGCTGCGAGCTGAATCCGCGATCTTCGGTAGCGGATGCGGGAGCCTCGGCGCCCTTGAACAGCACCTTCCAGACATCTTCGTACGTAGTGTCGAAGAGCCCGCTCAGAGTCTGGTGCTGCGCGGGATCGAACTCCCACATGTTGAAACCCCGTCGTTGGCACGGGAGAATCCGGCGGATGAGCATGACCTGGACTACGTTGACAAGCTTGAGCTTCTTGTCCACCAGCTATTGGATACAGGCTTGGAGTCCGGTCAGCTCCTCTGAATCACCCTAGATCCGGCCACTCTCTTTCCAGGAGGTGAGCCGTGTAGGAATGCCAGATCTGAATTCTGGGGCCGCTGCCCAATCAGGGTCACGCGGCTCGGTGATGTAGAACCACCCCGATTGCCACCCCTTAATAGTTTCCACGAAAGTGCCCTCCAGCCAAGTAACGTGGGACATCCTGCCACCATGGCGCCTCCGCATTTCACTTGGCTGCCCTTCACAACCTTCGGCTTGACACTGAAGGTCTTGAGCCACAAGCCGAAGTGGGGCTGGATGCAGAGGAAGGCCTCGCACACGACGATGAACGCCGAGATGTTGAGGATGAAATTCGGGGCCAGATCATGGAAATCCAGGCCGTAGTAGAACATGAGCCCCCGGACGAAGGGATGAAGTGGGAAGCCCAGTCCGCGGAGGAAATGGGGAAGAAATACTACCCTCTCATGGGGCCTTGGGGTGGGGATGAGCTCTCCCTCGTCGGGGAGCCGGTGCACGATGTTGCTGGACAAATATCCGGCGTCGTGCAGCTTCTGGATCTGCCCCTCCGTAACGGAGGAGGCCATCCACTTGCCTCCCGCTCCGGACATAGTTGGAGAAGGTTGAGGTGAGGAGTGCGGACTTGGGCGCTGGAGCTTGAGTTCGCGGAGATGGATAAGCCAAGGAGGAAGAAGGCACAGGTAAAAGGGTTGGATCTTTATCCCCTTATATGGGCAGACAAAAACATGTGTCCCCACCGGCCTGGTAAAACTCGCTTATCTCCCAAGCGCCGCAATCAATGGCACGGTTGGGGTACCCACGTCCGTATTGATGGGAATCCCGGAATAAGGGGAACACGATCTCTGCTTCGACAAGACGTGCCAAGGAAACCGCTTCGCTAAACGCGTTGAGGTGGTACAATAAAGACAATTCGAGTAAAGGCTTGGTAGTGGTGTGATGTCACGCCACAAAACGCGTTAGCAGATTGAACTGGTGTAATATTATTCTCTCTACGGTGGTACCTGGAATTTATTTTTGCAGAGCCGGACACTATCCTGGTGTTCACAATCTTCTATAAATTATTCGGAGGAGGAACCCGCCTTGCAACGCCGAAGACAATATGCGCGCCGGACTTGTCGTCATTGAAGCCTGGTTCAGGGGCTACTGAGGGAGTCCTGGACTAGGGGGTGTCCGGATAGCCGAACTATCATCATCGGCCGGACTCCAAGACTATGAAGATACAAGATTGAAGACTTCGTCCCGTGTCCGGATGGGACTTTCCTTGGCGTGGAAGGCAAGCTTGGCGATACGGATATGTAGATCTCCTACCATTGTAACTGACTCTGTGTAACCCTGGCCCTCTCCGGTGTCTATATAAACCGGATGGCTTTAGTCCATAGGACGAACAACAATCATACCATAGTCTAGCTTCTAGGGTTTCGCCTCCTTGATCTTGTGGTAGATCCACTCTTGTAACACACATCATCAATATTAATCAAGCAGGACATAGGGTTTTACCTCCATCAAGAGGGCCCGAACCTGGGTAAAACATCGTGTCCCTTGTCTCCTGTTACCATCCGCCTAGACGCACAGTTCGGGACCCCCTACCCGAGATCCGCCGGTTTTGACACCGACACAAACCTTCACAGACTTGGTCACTCGGCAATCCACAATTCCTCTTGGATGCTCAATGTCACATCCCTAGCTCTGGTCTTTCTAGAGCTAGCATCTGTTGTTGCATCATGTTTAAATTTTCTCAGAAACTTGAAATGGGGACTAACAAACCCCAACACCCCCTTTGAAATACTAGGTTCCAACAATTGGAATTTCAATGAACCCAAAATGCCCTTCATAAATGTTCACCATGTTTGGTCCTGGCTAAACCCTCTGCCAAGAATGGTTTCATATTTTGGAGGCTATTCTGGATTTTTGCACCAAGCCATAAGTATTTGCATTTGGGCAATTTAAATCCTATAAATATTTTAAAATGCCCAAATAATCTTGAAGGTATTTTTAGGCTGTTGAGAATATTTTCAAATGTGCCTCTGAATATTTTCAGGTTTGTCCTAAATGGAATAGTATTTCTACTATTTCAAAACACAGAACAGAAAGAAATAAAAAGAAAAGGACAGAAAACCTACCTAACTCACCTGCAGCCCATCTGGCGCCGCAGCTGGCCCAGCACTGTGAGGCCCACTGGCCCACAGTGCCAGTCATCACCTACCTCCCGCCAGGAGGACAGCACGCGCGTGGCCGCCGCACGCGAGCACGCGCCCCACCGCCTCCTGCTTGCCGTTTAGCCCTGGCCTCTTCGGGTGATGCCACGCGCTCCCCTCGACCCCCTCCCACTCTTCGCCGTGCTCATCCCCTCCCCTGGATCTCTCTCCCTCACCCACCCGAACGGGTTCGTCACTGCCGTTCGCCACCACCGCGGCCACCGCCTCCCCCTCGCCTCTCCTAGATGCCCAGAAGCTCCGCCACCATCGCCTATGCCTCTCTGTCGACTCATGCGATGCCAAACGCCCTGAAGCGCCGGCCCTGACCTCTTCTTCCTCCTCGGGTCGCCGAGATCACCACTGTCGCCCTGCTTGCTCCAGACCTCCCCCACGCCCACTGACCTTCCCATCGTGCTCGCGGTGAGCTTCTCTTCCTCCTCCCCCGAACCCCATTGCTCGCTGCCTCCTCTAGGCCATAGTTGCGCGGATGCCGAAGCTCGCCGGTGCCGTACCTCATCGCCGCCGCGGCCACAGCTGCTGCCACCCGCGTCCGAGCTCATCAGCGTGTTCGTTGCAGCCCCAGGAGCCGAACACACCCGCCTGCAGGCCCTACCGTGCCCCGTAGCATCAAACCCGCACGCCACCGAGCTCCGGCCGCTGCCGCGAGCTTGCTTCCGACAAGCTCGGTCCACCCCAGCTGCTCCCGCTTGCCCCGTTAGACGCGCCTCATCGCGCTGCACCCGTAGAGCTTCTCCGCTGCCCATTTGGACACCCGTGGGTGATTTCTGAGCCGCGCCGCCGTCTCGGGCCTCGCCGGCGTCGAGTCGCCGGCGAGTTTGACCCCGCTGACCGTTGACCCCGGGTGGACCCAGTTTGACCCCCTTGGTCACTGACGTGTGGGCCCCAGGCCACTAACTAAGCTAGGTTAGTATTAGTTAAACGCTAACTAAACTTAGTTAGTTTAACTAACAACTGAAAGATGGGACCCACTGGTCAGTTTGACCTGGTCTGGCCCCGTTGACCGTGATGTCACAGTGATGCAGTGCTGACGCAGTTAATTATTTTCTGGATTTATTCTTCTACAGGAAATTCCAGAAAATATCCAAAACTTCTAAAAATCATAGAAATTCAACCGTAACTCCAAATGAAATAAATTATTTATGAAAAATGATTAGAAAAATCCAATCTATCCATCTGTACCATTTTCATGCATGTTAGAATAACTTATGGCTGCTGTTTAGGCCAAATCATATAATGACATTTAAACCTTCACATATGGAGTTTGAATTTGAACCTAAGGTTCAAACCAACTTCATTTAACCTACTGCTAGTTGCATTAGCTCAAATCACATCATATTGCCATGTCATGATCATGCATCATATTGTGCATTGCATTGATGGTGCTCTTCCTTGTTTGCCGGCGTTTGTTCACTCTCGATAGACGTGTTTAGACGATGTGATCAATGACACTAATGAAGAACTGTACTATCTTCAGAAGTGCCAAGCAAGCTAAACCCCCTTGTTCATTCCGATACAATCCCACTCTCTCACTCCTGCTCTCTTTTACTGCATTAGGACAACAACGATTCAACTGTTACATCCTGCGGTAGTTGAACCCCTTTCCTCTTCATGACCTATAATTTCCAAAGTAAATAGATGAAACCCACTAGCATGAGTAGGAGTTGTTTGAGCCCTGTTGTGCCTACTCATTCATGCTTGTTTGTCATGCCTGATATTGCTTAGAGTTGTGTCAGGTCTGATTCATCGGGGATGAATTGGAAAGTTGTGAACATGTCCTACTGTTGAGAGCTAAGTGTGTGAACACGATTTGGTAAGGGTAGCGGTGAGAGGCCATGTAGGGGTACATGGTGGGTTGTCTCATTGAAACCGTCCTTAGGAACTGAGTTCTGTGTTTGTGATCCATGAACAGCTACTACCACACATTGGAATGCTTAAGTTCCCCTCTCGACTTATTAATCAACTCGATCTCTGTCCAGGAGTCGCAACTAGTTTCTGGTGTTTGTAGGTAGTGTTAGTAGTTTACCAAGTGGCACCCGGTACAGGTGGGCTTGGGACAGACTAGGCACCGTGGCACGGTGTACCAAGCGTAGATCCACCCGCCGAGGTGGGCTTGGGAACCCTGCCCACATCGTTTGGGGCCGTGAGCGACACCCCGGCCGGATCTCCTTGCGAATGGAACCCAAATAGGCGATAAACCTGGACTAGAGACTTGTGTGGTTAGTCACGTCGTGGCCGACTCCCTCGCCAGGCTTCCTCTTGAAGGTTTTCGAGATACATGACGTGTACATGGTGGTAAGTGGCGAGAGCGTGTGTGAAGAAGTACACCCCTGCAGGGTTAACATCATCTATCCGAATAGCCGTGTCCGCGGAAAATGACTTCTGGGTTGCCTGTACAGTTCATAGACAAGTGAAAGTGGATACTCTAAAATGCGCAAGATAAGCATGAGTGCTATGGACGGTGTTCTCGTAGGGAGACGGGAGCGGATCCATAGTGGCGTATTGATATGGTGAATATGTGGACTCGTGTGCGCCACCTCAAAGAGTTACTTGCAGTCATAGTTTAGGATAGCCACCGAGTCAAAGCTGGCTTGCTGCAGTTAAACCCCACCATCCCCTTTGTTGATAATGATGCATATGTAGTTAGTTCTGATGTAAGTCTTGCTGGGTACATTTGTACTCACGTTTGCCTATTTTATGTTTTTGGAGAGAGACTTCAGCCTCACTAGTAGTTCCGCGTGAACTTCGATGTTTAGCTTGTTACCTTAGCTACGATCTTGTGCCCTCGGCAGGATCTGGTAGTTAGTCATACTTCTTAGCCTTTTTCATTTTGTAGTTGTCTGTACTCAGACATGTTAAGCTTCTGCATGTGCTTTGACTTGTATGCTCTAATTGTTGGGTCATGCGACCCATGGTTGTAATATCTCGCTTCGCGGAGCCTATTGAATAAAATACTTGAGTTGTAGAGTCGTGTTGTGATGCCATGTTGTATTTGCACATATCGAGCATATTGTGTGTATGTTATTGAAATGCTTGGTATGTGTGGGATCTGACTATCTAGTTGTTTATCCTTGGTAGCCTCTCTTACCGGGAAATGTCTCCTAGTGCTTCCACTGAGCCATGGAGCTTGCTACTGCTCCGGAACACTTAGGCTGGCCGGCATGTGTCCTTCTTCGTACCTGTGTCTGTCCCTTCAGGGAAATGTCACGTGGTGTCTACCGGAGTCCTGTTAGCCTGCTACAGCCCAGATTCTCTGGAGTCCTGCTAGCCTAGTTGCTACAGCCCGGATTCACTCGCTGATAACTGACACGTTCGTTGTTGGGTCATGTATGCCTGTCCTTATAAGTTAGTGCCACTTTGGGTTCACGACTAGCCATGTCAGCCCGGGCTCCTTGTCATATGGATGCTAGCGACACTATCATATACATGTGCCAAAAGGCGTAAACGGTCCCAGGCCTAGTAAGGCGACACCCGTGGGAATACCGTGCGTGAGGCCGCAAAGTGATATGAGGTATTACATGCTAGATCGGTGTGCCATTGAGTCGGGGTCCTGACAGCTTTGGTATCAGAGCCTGACTGCCTGTAGGATTACCAAGCCAAACTGGTCGAAGTTGAGTCTAGAAATTCTTTAGTTATATAAGGGAATTGATTGTGGTTGGGAATGTAAAGCTCTTTTTACTCCTTATCCCTTATGCCTTAGGATCTGAGTCATCTTATCTTTCCTACGGGGTTAAGGAACTAGGCTTTCTCTTCTTTCTATCAGGATCACGTGTTACTATTCACCAGACCCATATGATTGCTGGACTTAAGCCTCAGTTCGGTTTCTACTACCTCCGGGTGTTCGTAGTTGGTCTTGGTACCTTGATATTGTGATTCTGAGTGGTTATGCCACCATGTCTGCAGTATGTTTCAAATCTTTTCGAGCATTTACAGCCGTTATGCTGTCCGAGTCATTCCAGGTTTCTAGATAGTCTGATGCACTTGCAATCATTCCTCCATGTTCCTGATGTCCATTTGGGCCAGGTTAATCACACTAATTGGTGAGTTGAGGTACTATGTTGCCTCGGCGTATATGTTGAAGCCATTATTATGACCCTAGGTGTCTTAGGGAGTCACCTAGTAATCTAGCAATGCTTGTATTCCCAGTGTGATGATTCTGGCCATCATTCTCGAATCCATCCCGTGATGCCACTTAGTTAGTAGGCATTCTATTCCTGGGTTCCTGACCCAAGATTCACTCTACTTATCTCGTGTTGTTAGTGTTGCTCGTACCTTTAGGATATTAGTAACCTTTGCGATAGTCCTCGAGGTCTGTGGTATTTCCTTCTTCCAATACCATGAACTATTTATGGCAGAAGTTCCTCGTTGAATCGAAAGATCACAACCAGAGTGCTCTTGATGAGTTCTCGATTCTATGTTGATACTCTGCCAGCTCTACCTTTCTGCATGGGTTATCCGGAAGAAACCTGTTGAACTTGGTTCGACATACTAACCTATGCATCCACAGCTCAGAAAGTTATATGTTCCTTGAGTTGTCCCTCTTTAGTTGTTTCCTGGCCCTTGTCTATCAATTGATAATCAGGAGTAGTCATGCACCGTGTTATCGATGCCATTACTCTTGTGGTCTGTCAAGCCATTCTATTCCGGAATGAATAGGAGAAATAAACTCCAGCACCTCATCCATTTCTTGGACTGGTCAAAGTAGTTGTATTCTGCAGATCAAAAAGCCAATCCAGCTTTTGTTCTATTCTACCTCAGAGTATTACCCCCTTTATGTCAGGATTGTCATAGGAATTGCAACATCTCTCATGAATTCTTGACATAGTGATACTCTATCCATCATTATTCATTTCTCGGTTCCCGTGTTGTTGCAACCGGAATGTCGACAAGTGAATCGTGATGTGTGAAATCAATACTCCTAGCAACCTTGTTGCTTGGTAGTTAAAGGACAATAATTTCATTCTTAGCGTATTGGTTCTTGAATCATCATTGTAAGATAGATTGTGCTACCTAGTCCTTATTTTTGTTGCACCTTTCGATCAAGGAGTTAGGGCTATGCCAATCCCTTGCTTATTTGATCATCTCGTCTTGCCCTGAAAAGCAAGATTGTTCTCAAACTTAATAGCATATTGGTGGTTCGTGATTTTCTGATTATCTTCTCGGAAGTATCACGAGGTTGTCACTTGACTGCTATGTTGAGCTCGTGATCAAGTTGGTTTCCTATAAACCACCCTTTCTCCAAGCATATGTGTCGGATACCCTGAGCTAGTTGGTTAAGCTAAACAACAACTTAGAGAGTTGGAAGATAATAGCTTGTCCGACTCAGTTCATTCCAAAGGGATATATTTGTGTGTGTGTTGAAGAAAGATGATATCTTCATTGGTTGATCCTCGTGGTCAATTGTTGGATCTATTGTCTTATCGAAACTTTGATTTGAGTCTGGGCTATCATCAAATCAATTCAGAACCAACAATGTTCGTAATGTTGTCTTACTCATGGTTGTTTCCTCGAGCATACACCATTATATCTTTTGGTCTGACCAATACTATCACATTGTTCACATAATGGTGGAAATAGAGTGATATGGAAATTCCGATGAGTTGTTGTTGAGCCCATCAGCAGCATTTAGTCTCCTCCATGATTCATGTTGAACATCAAGCTAGTGTTGGAAACTTCTGTAAGCATTATCTTCATGTTCCGTTCATGAAGCATATGTTGGATGAAAGAAGTGACTTCCTCTGGTTCACGTGCTTTTGGTGCAAGTTGCCGCCGTGAATTCAAGAAAGTTTGTTTTTGCCTCCTCTGGAATCATCCCAAGTCAGTCATGCATACGTGCGAGGTATTCTGTGGTCTGGACATGTGCAACCTTCATTTTGTATGTATCCCTAGCACACCAAGCCACTGTTTGATTTGTTCAATGATAAGAAGTCCAAGTGCTAATCCTGAAGGGCCCAGACGGACATGCGCTAGACTTCGATATCGTTAATGATGGCTCCCCGCCTGAACTCGGTAGTGTTTCATCATAAGACTACTACGTGGCCATGCTTGTCTGCAATAGTTTGTCTACATGTGTGTAGCAGAACCAACTCATGTTTTGGAGTTTGCTATCGTAGCTCATTCCCCGAGAATATCGCAACGCCACCTTGTTGATTTGTGTTGCAAACTTTCATTTTTCTTTCTAGACTTAATGAGTCTGAATTATCATGTTACCAACCAGATCTGAATCTCAGGCAGATATGATGGTTGGAACTTCTTCCAAGAACTATGATATAGGTTCCAGTGAAGTGGACGCACCTAGCTGGAAGTACTATTATTGTAGTATCTTGATTAAGCTGTTTGGTCACTACCCATGAGGATCTCGCATGACTTATTCTAGAAGTTAATCCTTGTGGATTCTTGTGTTCCCGAAGTCTCACCTTTTACTTGATGTTCTAGATATCAAACCATACCTATGAATGGGATACGCTAGCACATCAAGGAGAACATTAGAAGCGGAGTGCTAAATGTCTCTCGGTCGATCATCTAGATTTTGTCCCCTTGGCCTCGCTAAGGTGAAAACTGAGAAGATGTTATCTTCCTTTGCATCTGCATAGTCCATTACTATTCATCATGGTAGTATGATGTGTTGCCAGGATCCTCATCACAGATGTTGGTAAGACCCTGATGAATATGGAACTGCTCAAGTTCTTGAGAGCATGCTCACACACTAGGTTATATCCTCGGTATCAATTGGAATGTGCCTTCCATTTGCCGAGTTGCACTATAACCCTAGCTCCCTTTCCAACTGAGTATGCCATTTCTTAGAACTCCTTCAAACGATCATTTGTGAATTGCCTTAGGCTGGCATAAAGAGTCTCAGCGACCTATGTATCAAAAGTAATCCATTTTGCCACTTAAGGGAAAAATTCTACGAGTCACCTTCCCCAAGGTGCCCTGTTACGGGGTCATGCAATTATTTTCGTCACTACTTTGGAACCCTCGTCAAATTGTTTCTTCCGTCCTTCCTGATGTGTTTTTTCCCTCTCCGCTCAAGAGATGTTTCTACGTCTCGTTCCGTAAGTTGATCTTGTGATCATTAAAATGATCCATCCTTGCAGAGTTGTCTCTTTCCTCGTGTTGGATGGAGATCCCGAAAACAAAGACGTCAAGACCAATATGATGCAATGTATCAACGTCTCTGAGAAGGGAAGTTGGATCGTGAAGATCATGTTAGCTTTGTGTCCCCTCTATCTTCTTACCTCACGTCTTGAATCTCGGGACGAGATTCTCGTTCAGTGGGGGTGAGTTTTCACATCCCTAGCTCTGGTCTGTCTAGAGCTAGCATCTGTTTTTGCATCATGTTTAACTTTTCTTAGAAACTTGAAATGGGGACTAACAAACCCCAACACCCCCTTTGAAATACTAGGTTCCAACAATTGGAATTTCAATGAACCCAAAATGCCCTTCATAAATGTTCACCATCTTTGGTCCTGGCTAAACCCTCTGCCAAGAATGGTTTCATATTTTGGAGGCTATTCTGGATTTTTGCACCAAGCCATAAGTATTTGCATTTGGGCAATTTAAATCCTATAAATATTTTAAAATTCCCAAATAATCTTGAAGGTATTTTTAGGCTGTTGAGAATATTTTCAAATGTGCCTCTGAATATTTTCAGGTTTTCCTAAATGGAATAGTATTTCTACTATTTCAAAACACAGAACAGAAAGAAATAAAAAGAAAAGGACAGAAAACCTACCTAACTCACCTGCAGCCCATCTGGCACCCCAGCTGGCCCAGCACTGTGCGGCCCACTGGCCCATAGTGCCAGTCATCACCTACCTCCCGTTAGGAGGAAAACACACCCGTGGCTGCCGCACGCGAGCACGCGCCCCGCCACCTCCTGCTTGCCGTTTAGCCCTGGCCTCTTCGGGTGATGCCACGCGCTCCCCTCGACCCCCTCCCGCTCTTACCCGTGCTCATCCCCTCCCCTGGATCTCTCTCCCTCACCCACCCGAATAGGTTTGTCGCCGCCGTTCGCCACCATCGCGGCCACCGCCTCCCCCTCGCCTCTGCTACATGCCCAGAAGCTCCGCCACCATCGCCTACACCTCTCTGTCGACTCATGCAACGCCAAACGCCCCGAAGCGCCAGCCCTGATCTCTTCTTCCTCCTCGGGTCACCGAGATCGCCACCATCGCCCTGCTCGCTCCGGACCTCCCCCGCGCCCACTAACCTTCCCATCGTGCTCGCGGTGAGCTCCTCTTCCTCCTCCCCCGAACCCCGTTGCTCGCCGCCTCCTCTAGGGCATAGTTGCGCGGATGCCAAAGCTCGCCGGTGCCGTACCTCATCGCCGCCGCAGCCACAGCTGCTGCCACCCGCGTCCGAGCTCATCAGCGCGTTCGTTGCAGCCCCAGGAGCCGAACACAGCCGCCTGCAGCCCCTACCTTGCCCCATAGCATCAAACCCGCACGCCACCGAGCTCCGGTCGCTGCCGCGAGCTCGCTTCCGACGAGCTCGGTCCACCCCAGCTGCTCCCGCTTGCCCCGTTAGACGCGCCTCGTCGCGCTGCACCCATAGAGCCTCTCCGCCACCCATTTGGACACCCGTGGGCGATTTCCGAGCCGCGCCGCTGTCTCGGGCCTCGTCGGTGTCAAGTCGCCAGCGAGTTTGACCCCGCTGACCGTTGACCCCGGGAGGACCCAGTTTGACCCCCTGGGTCACTAACGTGTGGGCCCCAGGCCACTAACTAAGCTAGGTTAGTATTAGTTAAACGCTAACTAAACTTAGTTAGTTTAACTAATTACTGACAGACGGGACCCACTGGTCAGTTTGACCTGGTCTGGCCCCGTTGACCGTGATGTCACAGTGATGCAGTGCTGACGCAGTTAATTATTTTCTAGATTTATTCTTCTACAAGAAATTCCAGAAAATATCCAAAACTTCTAAAAATCATAGAAATTCAACCGTAACTCCAAATGAAATAAATTATATATGAAAAATGATCAGAAAATCCAATCTATCCATCTGTACCATTTTCATGCATGTTAGAACAACTTATGGCTGCTGTTTAGGCCAAATCATATAATGACATTCAAACCTTCACATATGGAGTTTGAATTTGAACCTAAGGTTCAAACCAACGTCATTTAACCTGCTGCTAGTTGCATTAGCTCAAATCACATCATATTGCCATGTCATGATCATGCATCATATTGTGCATTGCATTGATGGTGTTCTTCCTTGTTTGCCGGTGTTTGTTCCCTCTCGATAGACGTGTTTCGACGATGTGATCAATGACACCAATGAAGAACTATACTATCTTCAGAAGTGCCAGACAAGCAAAACCCCCTTGTTCATTCCGATACAATCCCACTCTCTCGCTCCTGCTCTCTTTTACTGCATTAGGACAACAACGATTCAACTGTTACATCCTGCGGTAGTTGAACCCCTTTCCTCTGCATGACCTATCATTGCCACAGTAAATAGATGAAACCCACTAGCATGAGTAGGAGTTATTTGAGCCCTGTTGTGCCTACTCATTCATGCTTGTTTCTCATGCCTGCTATTGCTTAGAGTTGTGTCAGGTCTGATTCATCGGGGATGAATTGGAAAGTTGTGAACATGTCCTACTATTGAGAGCTAAGTGTGTGAACATGATTTGGTAAAGGTAGCGGCGAGAGGCCATGTAGGAGTACATGGTGGGTTGTCTCATTGAAACCGTCCTCAGGAACTAAGTTCTGTGTTTGTGATCCATGAACAACTACTACCACACATTGGAATGCTTAAGTGCCCCTCTCGACTTATTAATAAACTCGATCTCTCTCCAGGAGTCGCAACTTGTTTCTAGTGTTTGTAGGTAGTGTTAGTAGTCTACCAAGTGGCACCCGGTATAGGTGGGCTTGGGACAGACTAGGCACCATGGCACGGTGTACCAAGTGTAGATCCACCTGTCGAGGTGGGCTTGGGAACCCTGCTCACATCGTTTGGGGCCGTGAGCGACACCCCGGCCGGATCTCCTTGCGGATGGAACCCGAATAGGCGATAGACCTGGACTAGAGACTTGTGTGGTTAGTCAGGTCGTGGCCGACTTCCTCGCCAGGCTTCCGCTTGAAGGTTGCCGAGATACACGACGTGTACATGGTGGTAAGTGGCGAGAGAGTGTGTGAAGAAGTACACCCCTGCAGGGTTAACATCGTCTATTCGAATAGCCATGTCCGCGGAAAAGGACTTCTGGGTTGCCTGTACAGTTCATAGAAAAGTGAAAGTGGATACTCTAAAATGCTCAAGATAAGCGTGATTGCTATGGACGGTGTTCTCGTAGGGAGACGGGAGCAGATCCATAGTGGCGTATTGATATGGTGAATATGTGGACTCGTGTGCGCCACCTCAAAGAGTTACTTGCAGTCGTAGTTTAGGATAGCCACCGAGTCAAAGCTGGCTTGCTGCAGTTAAACCCCACCATCCCCTTTGTTGATAATGATGCATATGTAGTTAGTTCTGATGTAAGTCTTGCTGGGTACATTTGTACTCACGTTTGCCTATTTTATGTTTTTGCAGAGAGACTTCAGTCTCACTAGTAGTTCCGCATGAACTTCGACGTTTAGCTTGTTACCTCAGCTATGATCTTGTGCCCTCGGCAGGATCTGGTAGTTAGTCAGACTTCTCAGCCTTTTTTCATTTTGTAGTTGTCTGTACTCAGACATGTTAAGCTTCCGCATGTGCTTGACTTGTATGCTCTGATTGTCGGGTCATGCGACCCATGGTTGTAATATCTCGCTCCGCGGAGCCTATTGAATAAAATACTTGAGTTGTAGAGTCATGTTGTGATGCCATGTTGTATTTGCACATATCGAGCATATTGTGTGTATGTTATTGAAATGCTTGGTATGTGTGGGATCTGACTATCTAGTTGTTTATCCTTGGTAGCCTCTCTTACCGGGAAATGCCTCCTAGTGCTTCCACTAAGCCATGGTAGCTTGCTACTGCTCCGGAACACTTAGGCTGGCCGGCATGTGTCCTTCTTCGTACCTGTGTCTGTCCCTTCGGGGAAATTTCACGCGGTGTCTACCGGAGTCCTGTTAGCCTGCTACAGCCTAGATTCTCTAGAGTCCCGCTAGCCCAGTTGCTACAGCCCGGATTCACTCGCTCATGACCGACACGTTCGTTGCTGGGTCATGTATGCCTGTCCCTGTAAGTTAGTGCCACTTTGGGTTCACGACTAGCCATGTCAGCCCGGTCTCCTTGTCATATGGATGCTAGCGACACTACCATATACGTGTGCCAAAAGGCGCAAAAGGTCCCGGGCCTGGTAAGGCGACACCCGTGGGAATACTGTGCGTGAGGCCACAAAGTGATATGAGGTGTTACATGCTAGATCGGTGTGCCATTGAGTCGGGGTCCTGACACTCAGACCATGACGCCTAACCATCTGGAGGATACACAGTCCTCACAGGTAACAAGCGTTGGTTCCACACAGGAACAATCTCTTCAGTGATGCTCAATCACTTTGGGGTTTGTAGGTTTGGGTTTGGAATTTGGGTTTTCCTCACTTGATGATTTTCGCTCAAAGTCCTCGGAGGATGGCATGCTCTCAAATGACAAGTGTCAGTTTCTCTCGGAGTAGCCAACCAGCTAGTGGTTGTAGGGGGCGGCTATTTATAGCCTAGGGAGCAGCCCAACATGATAATACATAAATGCCCTTGGCAGATATGACCGTTAGGTGGTAGGATATTTTGGGACAACTGGCGCGCGGCACAACAACGGTCGGATTTGAGGTTCAAATTCCTCAGGGTTATCATGTTGCTCACTGTGTAGGCAATCCGCACGGGCGAATTCCGAACTCCTCAGTCAGAACAAATTCCTCAGAGACTAGAAGATCTTCGTCTCTGTCACTAAAGAAATTAACTGAACTGATATGAGATTTCCAATGGCTTCACTCGAAGGATTGGGTAGGTG
This sequence comes from Triticum dicoccoides, assembly GCF_002162155.2. Lineage (NCBI taxonomy): Eukaryota > Viridiplantae > Streptophyta > Magnoliopsida > Poales > Poaceae > Triticum > Triticum dicoccoides. Next base: position 220,942,370 of record NC_041381.1, on the reverse strand, counting down.
TAGGATTTTGAGATGAGCATCACTTGGAAATTTGTTTCCTTAGTATTACCTCGACTCCCTTTAACAGTACGGTGTTTCCTATGACTCAAGAAAGAGAAAATCAAACTATGAAAACAAAAGTCTTGATGCTTCAGATTCCTCGCATAAATATCGAAGTCTTCAAGGTCACACCAATTTATTCACTTTCAAAGTCTTCAAGAGAACCAAAATCTTCAGCCGAAGACATTCATTTTAAGGGGTCGACTTTCACTCTAAATATCAAACTCTTCATTGACTTATAGAGCCTATGTTCACTCAGAAACATATTAGTACCTTAACCTATAAGTCTTCAATACACCAAAATCACTAAGGGGCACTATATGATTTTACACTTTCGCTTTCGGTCTATGAGGATACGTGGACACACTCTCCCCGCTTGTTGCTATGCATCTCCTAGATGGATCTTGCATGATCATAGGTAAATTTTTTGAAATACTGCGTTCCCAGACAGTGGCATCCGAGCCAGGTCTATGCGTAGATGTTATATGCACGAGTAGAACACAATGGGTTGTGGCCGATAATAAAGTTGCACGACTAGAACACAACGAGTAGAACACACGAGTAGAACATACTGCTTACCAGCAACGTCTTACTTTGATTCAGCGGTATTGTTGGATGAAGCGGCCCAGACCGACATTACATGACCACGTTCATGAGACTGATCTACCGACGTGCTTCACACACAGGTGGCTAGTGGGTGTCTGTTTCTCTAGCTTTAGTTGAATCGAGTTTGACTACGCCCGGTCCGTGTTGAAGGTTAAAACAACACAGTTGATGAAAAATTGTTGTGGTTTTGATGCGTAGGTAAGAATGGTTCTTGCTAGAAGCCCGTAGCAGCCACGTAAAACTTGCAACAACAAAGTAGAGGACGTCTAACTTGTTTTTGCAGGGCTTGTTGTGATGTGATATGGTCAAGACATGATGATATATAAATTGTTGTATGAGATGATCATGTTTTGTAAAAGTTATCGACAACTGGCAGGAGCCATATGGTTGTCGCCTTATTTTAGGAAATGCAATCGCTATGTAATTGCTTTACTTTATCACTAAGCGGTAGCGATAGTCGTAGAAGCAATAGTTGGCGAAACGATAATGATGCTACAATGGAGATCAAGGTGTCAAGCCGCTGACGATGGTGATCATGACGGTGCTTTGGAGATGGAGATCAAAGGCACAAGATGATGATGGCCATATCATATCACTTACTTTGATTGCATGTGATGTTTAACCTTTGTGCATCATATTTTGCTTAGTACGGCAGTAGCATTATAAGATGATCTCTCACTAAATTTCAAGGTACAAGTGTTCTCCCTGAGTATGCACCGTTGCTACAGTTCGTTGTGCCGAGGCACCACATGATGATTGGGTGTGATAAGCTCTACGTTCACATACAACGAGTGTAAGCCAGTTTGCACACGCAGAATACTCGAGTTAAACTTGACGAGCCTAGCATATGCAGATATGGCCTCAGAACACTGAGACCGAAAGCTACTCCATCTCACATGATGATCGGACATGTTTTAGTTGATATGGATCACGTGATCATTTAGATGACTACAGGGATGTCTATCTAAGTGGGAGTTCTTAAGTACCATGATTAATTGAACTTTAACTTATCATGAACTTAGTAACTGATAGTATTTTGCATGTCTATGTTGTTGTAGATAAATGGCCCGTGCTACTGTTCCTTTGAATTTTAATGCGCTCCTAGAGAAAGCTAAGTTGAAAGATGATGGTAGCAACTACACGGACTGGGTCCGTAACTTGAGGATTATCCTCATTGCTGCATAGAAGAATTACGTCCTGGAATCACCGTTAGGTGCAAGACACGCTGCAGGAGCAACTCCGGACGTTATGAACATCTGGTAGAGCAAAGTTGATGACTACTCGATAGTTCAGTGTGCTATGCTTTACGGCTTAGAATCGGGACATCAACGACATTTTGAACATAATGGAGCATATGAGATGTTCCAGGAGTTGAAGTTAATATTTCAAGCAAATGCCTGAATTGAGAGATATGAAGTCTCCAATAAGTTATATAGCTGCAAGATGGAGGAGAATAGTTCTGTCAGTGAACATATACTCAGAATGTCTGGGTACCACAACCACTTGACTCAACTGGGAGTTAATCTTCCTGATGATAGTGTCATTGAAAGAGTTCTTCAATCACTGCCACCAAAGCTACAAAAGCTTCGTGATGAACTATAATATGCAAGGGATGGATAAGACAATTCCTGAGCTCTTCGCGATGTTAAAGGCTGCAGAGGTGGAAATCAAGAAAGAGCATCAAGTGTTGATGGTTAACAAGACCACTAGTTTCAAGAAGAAGGGCAAAGGGAAGAAGGGGAACTTCAAGAAGAACAGCAAGCAAGTTGCTACTCAAGTGAAGAAGCCCAAGTCTGGATCTAAGCCTGAGATTGAGTGCTTCTACTGCAAAGGTACTGGTCACTGGAAGCGGAAATGCCCTAAGTATTTGGCGGGTAAGAAGGATGGCAAAGTGAAAGGTATATTTGATATACATGTTATTGATGTGTATCTTACTAATGCTCGTAGTAGCGCCTGGGTATTTGATACTGGTTCTGTTGCTCATATTTGCAACTCAAAACAGGGGCTACGGATTAAGCGAAGATTGGCTAAGGATGAGGTAACGATGCGCGTGGGAAATGGTTCCAAAGACGATGTGATCACGGTCGGCACACTACCTCTACATCTACCTTCATGATTAGTTTTCGACCTGAATAATTGTTATTTGGTGCTAGCGTTAAGCATGAACATTATATCTGGATCTTGTTTGATGCGAGATGGTTATTCATTTAAATCAGAGAATAATCGTTGTTCTATTTTTATGAATAATATCTTTTATGGTCATGCACCCTTTATGAGTGGTCTATTTTTATTGAATCTCGATAGTAGTGATACACATATTCATAATATTTAAGCCAAAAGATACAAGTTTAATAATGATAGTGCAACTTATTTGCGGCACTGCCGTTTAGGTTATATTAGTGTAAAGCACATGAAGAAACTCCATGCTGATGGGCTTTTGGAATCACTTGATTCTGAATCACTTGATGCTTGCGAACCATGCCCCATGGGCAAGATGACTAATACTCCGTTCTTCGGAACAATGGAGCGAGCAACAAACTTATTGGAAATAATACATACTGATGTATGTGGTCCAATGAGTGTTGATGCTTGCGATAGGTATCGTTATTTTCTGACCTTCACAAATGATTTGAGAAGATATGGGTATATCTACTTGATGAAACATAAGTCTGAAACATTTGAAAAGTTCAAAGAATTTCAGAGTGAAGTGGAAAATCATCGTAACAAGAAAATAAAGTTTATACGATCTGATCGTGGAGGTGAATATTTGAGTTATGAGTTTGGTCTTCATTTGAAACAATGCAGAATAGTTTCGCAACTCACACCACCTGGAACACCATAGCGTAATGGTGTGTCCGAACGTCGTAATCAAACTTCAGTAGATATGGTGCGATCTATGATGTCTCTTACTGATTTACCGCTATCTTTTTGGGGTTATGCTTTAGAGGTGGCTGCATTCACGTTAAATAGGGCACCATCTAAATCTGTTGAGACAACACAATATGGACAGTGGTTTGGCAAGAAACCCAAGTTGTCGTTTCTTAAAGTTTGGGGCTGCGATGCTTATGTGAAAAAGCTTCAACCTGATAAGCTCGAACCCAAATCGGAGAAATGTGTCTTCATAGGATCCCAAAGGAAACTGTTGGGTACACCTTCTATCACAGATCTGAAGGCAAGATATTCGTTGCTAAGAATGGATCCTTTCTAGAGAAGGAGTTTCTCTCGAAAGAGGTGAGTGGGAGGAAAGTAGAACTTGATGAGGCAATTGTACCTTCTCCTAAATTGGAAAGTAGTCCATCATAGCAATTAGTTCCAGTGATTCCTACACCAATTAGTGAGGAAGCTAATGATGATAATCATGAAACTTCGGATCAAGTTACTACTAAACCTCGTAGGTCAACGAGAGTAAGATCCCCACCAGAGTGGTACGGTAATCCTGTTCTGGAAGTCATGTTACTTGACCATGACGAACCTATGAACTATGAGGAAGCGATGATGAGCCCCGATTGTGCAAAATGGCTTGAGGCCATGAAATCTGAGATGGGATCCATTTATGAGAACAAAGTGTGGAGTTTGGTTGACTTGCCCGATGATCGGCAAGCCATAGAGAATAAATGGATCTTCAAGAAGAAGACTGACGTTGACGGTATTGTTACTATCTACAAAGCTCAACTTGTTGCAAAAGGTTTTCGACAACTTCAAGGAGTTGACTACGATGAAACTTTCTCACCCGTAGCAATGCTTAAGTCTGTCCGAATGATGTTAGCAATTACCGCATTTTATGATTATGAAATTTGGCAAATGGATGTCAAAACTGTATTCCTTAATGGATATCTTAATGAAGAGTTGTATATGATGCAACCAGAAGGTTTTTTCTATCCAAAAGGTGCTAACAAAGTGTGCAAGTTCCAGCGATCCACCTATGGAATATATGCTTTGATAGTGTGATCAAAGCATATGGTTTTATATAGACTTTTGGAGAAGCTTGTATTTATAAGAAAGTGAGTGGGAGCTCTATAGCATTTCTGATATTATATGTGGATGACATATTATTGATCGGAAATGATACTGATTTCTGAACATCATAAAAGGATATTTGAATAAGAATTTTTCAATGAAAGACCTCGGTGAAGCTGCTTTTATATTAGGCATCAAGATCTATAGAGATAGATCAAGACGCTTAATTGGACTTTCACAAAGCACATACCTTGATAAACTTTTGAAGAAGTTCAAAATGGACCAGTCAAAGAAAGGGTTCTTGCCTATGTTACAAGGTGTGAAGTTTAGTCAGACTCAATGCCCGACCACTGTAGAAGATTGAGAGAAAATGAAACTCATTCCCTATGCCTCAGCCATAGGTTCTATCATGTATGTGATGCTATGTACCAGACCTGATGTGTGCCTTGCTATTAGTTTAGCAGGGAGGTACCAAAGTAATCCAGGAGTGGATCACTGGACAGCGGTCAAGAACATCCTGAAATACCTGAAAAGGACTAAGGATATGTTTCTCATTTATGGAGTTGACAAAGAGCTCGTCGTAAACGGTTACGTTGATGCAAGTTTTGACACTGATCCGGATGACTCCAAGTCACAAACCGGATACGCATTTATATTTAATGGTGGAGCTGTTAGTTGGTGCAGTTCCAATAGAGCGTCGTGGCAGGATCTACATGTGAAGTGGAATACATAGCTGCTTCAGAAGCAACAAATGAAGGAGTCTAGATGAAGGAGTTAATATCCGATATAGGTGTCATACCTAGTGCATCGGGTCCAATGAAAATCTTTTGTGACAATACTGGTGCAATTGCCTTGGCAAAGGAATTCAGATTTCAGAAGAGAACGAAGCACATCAAAAGACACTTCAATTCCATCTGCGATCAAGTTAAGGAGGGAGACATATATATTTGCAAGATACATACGTATCTGAATGTTGCAGACCAGTTGACTAAGCCTCTCTCACGAGCAAAACATGATCATCACCAAGACTCCATGGGTGTTAGAATCATTACTATGTAATCTAGATTATTGACTCTAGTGCAAGTGGGAGACTGAAGGAAATATGCCCTAGAGGCAATAATAAAGTTGTTATTTATATTTCCTTATATCATGATAAGTGTTTATTATTCATGCTAGAATTGTATTAACTGGAAACTAGTACATGTGTGGATACATAGACAAATAGAGTGTTCCTAGTATGCCTCTACTTGACTAGCTCGTTAATCAAACATGGTTAAATTCCTAGCCATAGACATGTGTTGTCATTTGATGAATGGGATCACATCATTAGAGAATGATGTGATGGAGAAGACCCATCTGTTAGCTTAGCATAATGATCGTTTAGTTTTTCTGCTATTTCTTTCTTCATGACCTATACATGTCCCTCAGACTATGAGATTATGCAACTCCCGAATACCGGACGAGCACCTTGTGTGCTATCAAGCATCACAATGTAACTGGGTGATTATAAAGATGCTCTACAGGTGTCTCTGATGGTGTTTGTTGAGTTGGCATAGATCGAGAATAGGATTTGTCACTCCGTGTATCGGAGAGGTATCTCTGGGCCCTCTCGGTAATACACATCAGTATGAGCCTTGAAAGAAATGTGACTAATGAGTTAGTCACGGGATGATGCATTATGGAACGAGTAAAGAGACTTTCCGATGATGAGATTGAACTAGGTATGATGATACCGACGATCGAATCTCGGGCAAGTAACATACCGATGACAACGGGAACAACGTATGTTGTTATGTAGTTTGATCGATAAAGATCTTCGTAGAATATGTAGGAACCAATATAAGCATCCAGGTTCCGCTATTGGTTATTGAGCAGAGATGTGTCTCGGTCCTGTCCACATAGTTCTCGAACCCGTAGGGTCTGCACGCTTAACGTTCGATGATAATTTGTATTATGAGTTATGTGATTTGATGACCGAAGTTTGTTCGGAGTCCCGGATGAGATCGTGGACATGACGAGGAGTCTCGAAATGGTTGAGACATAAAGATTAATATATTGGACAATGTTATTCGGACACTTGATGAGTTCCTAGGGGTACCGGATAACTATCGGAGTGCTGGAGGGTTATCGGAACCCCCCAGGGGAACTAATGGGCCTTCATGGGCCTTGTGGGAAGAGAGGAAGGGCCACAAGGGCTGGCTACGCCTTCCCTGGGGTCCGAATTGGACTAGGGGAAGGGGGTGGCTCCCCCCTTTCCTTCCCTTCCCTCTCTTCCTTCCTTCTTCCCCCTCTTCCTTAGGTGAAAACCTACTAGGACTTGGAGTCCTAGTAGGATTCCCCTCTCCTGGCGCGCCCTAGGAGGGCCGACCGGCCTCCCCTCCACTCATTTATATACGGGGGCAGGGGGCACCTTAGAACACACAAGTTTCTCTTAACCGTGTGCGTTGCCCCCTCCACAGTTACACACCTCAGTCATATCGTCGTATTGCTTAGGCGAAGCCCTGCGCCGGTAACTTCATCAACACCAAGTCTCCCTCGGCCTCAACTGGATCAAGAGTTCGAGGGACGTCATCGAGCTGAACGTGTGCTGATCGCGGAGGTGCCGTACATTCGGTACTTGGATCGGTTGGATCGTGAAGACATTCAACTACATCAACCGCGTTACTAAATGCTTCCGCTTTCGGTCTACGAGGGTATGTGGACACACTCTCCCCACTCATTTCTATGCATCTCCTAAATGGATCTTGCGTAATAGTAGGTAATTTTTTTGAAATACTGCGTTCCCCAACACTATGGACCCGTAGGTCTGTAGCAAACTACTCACGCTTCATCGAAGAGGCAATGGTGTTGATGTAGAAGCCCTCCATGATTGATTGCCCCTTCGGCAGGATGCCGAAAAAGGCCCCAATATGGGATCTCACGGGTACAAAAGGTTGCGGCACTGGAAAAGTGGTTTCCTGGATCCCCTGGATGTTTTTGGGGTATAAGAGTATATATAAGCGAAAGAATTAGGTCAGGGGAGCTACGAGGGGCCCACAAGGTCAGGGGGCACGCCCTCCACCCTTGTGGCCGCCACGAGGCTCCTCTGACTTGCACTCCAAGTCTCCTGGATGTCTTCTGGTCCAAGAAAAATCATGGAGAAAGTTTTATTCCGTTTGGACTCTGTTTGGTATTCCTTTTCTCCGAAACTCTAAAACAAGGAAAAAACAAAAACTGGCACTGGGCTCTAGGTTAATAGGTTAGTCCCAAAAATAATATAAAATAGCATATTAATGCATAGAAAACATCCAAAGAAGATAATATAATAGCATGGAACCATAAAAAATTATAGATACGTTGGAGACGTATCAAGCATCCCCAAGCTTAATTCCTGCTCGTCCTCGAGTAGGTAAATGATAAAACCAGAATTTTTGATGTGGAATGCTACCTACAATATTTGTCCATGTATTTCTCTTTATTGTGGCATGAATGTTCAGATCCGTAAGCACTACAAAAAAAGACACATCCGTGACATTTTGGGCCGAACAAAAATAATTATGTCATACTTATGACACTTCTATGACGATAATTGTGACAAAATTCGGTATCATCATAGATGTTGTGGGGTCCTACTTCTATGACAAAAACCCATGACAGAAAATGGGCTTTTCGTCCTGGGCGGGCTGGAGACACAGCTGCATGACATTATTCGGGCCATCCATGACGAAAAAAATCATAGTAGAAGCGAGGGCGAGGAAAATTTTGGGGAGTTCCCGGTTACGGTGGGTGGTCGAGGGCAAAGTGATGCACGTTTATCTCGTACGTACGCACGTGTGTTCGAGGCTTTGGGCTCTAACTGAACCCGAGCGAGGCGTTGGGCTGTAACTGAACCCGAGCGATTGCACTGCAGGCTACGCGTTAACTAAACCTGATCAAGCGATTCCTTCGCTACTGCTGCTAACTGAAGTCGATCGATGTTGCCTTTGGATGAACAGTGAGTGTTGTTGGGGGGTTTGGATGAACAATTCCTGGTGGGGGTTGGATGAACAGGAACCGTGGTAGTAGAGGCCGTTGCCGCTGGATGAACAGTACCGCGATCGATCGAGCCGGTGGATGAACAGGACCCCGTGGAGGGATGGATGAACAAGACCTTGTGGAGGACTGGATGAACAGGACCCCGTGGAGTGCTGGTTGAACAGTAGCTGGTGGAGGGCTGGATGAACTGTAGCCCATGGAGGATTGGTTGAACAGGACCCCGTGGAGAGGGCTAGCTGAACAGTAGCTGGTGGAGGAGCGGTGGAGGCTGGATGAACAGGAGCCCATGGATGAACAGTCGCAGGTGGACGTTGGAGGATGTCGATGGTGGATGAACAGTAGCCCATGGAGGCTGGAGGAGGTCGACGGTGGAGATGAACGGTATCCCGTGGAGTCCCATTTTGCGGTACGCCACACCCCTCCCGATGAACAGGACCCCCGTTTCAATCGTAGCGCTCCAACACATGTCCGTTTCCTCTGTTTTGCGGCACGCCACACCCCTCCCGATCAACAGGACCCCGTTTCGACCGTAGGAGGTCCGTTTCCTCCGTTTTGCGGTACGCCAGACCCCTCCCGATGAACAGGGTCCTGTTTGCACCGTGGCCGATCGAACACAAGGCCGTTTCCTCCGTTCTACGGTATGCCAGGCCTCCTTTCCATCGGCTGTTCCGTGCAAGCCGGTTGGCTCCTGATGAACAGCACGCGTTCCGTTACCTCCCGATGAACAAGACGCATTCCGTTGCCTCCCCATGAACACGACGACGATGCAGCTTCTCCGATCCGACCCAGCCATGTACACGATCCCTGGCCGTACGTATGCGCGAGTAGGCGTTCGAGACCCCGCCCGCATGTACGTACATGGTCGTATTTTCTTTCTTGCACCCTGGCCGCTGTACGTACGTGCACATGCTACGTGCGCGCCTCTACATTGACCAGTATGTACATAAACGTTCACGACTAGAATGACAAAGCTACGTACTTCGACCAGGTGGGTCCCAATTGTCAGGCACTTCCTTGCGTCTGAAGATGTAGCTGGTGGGTCCCAGGAGTCAGGGGGCGAATCATTTTTTTTGCCCGTAATATGGACGCACTTCCTTGCGTGCGAAGATGTAACTGGTGGGTCCCAGTAGTCAGGGAGAAACATTTTTTTCGCAAAATACGGTGGCCCGTCTGGTGGGTCCCTGCTATCAGGTGGAGGAATAATTATTTTGTGCATAATAAGGAGGCACTTCCTTGCTGCGGCTGTGGACCTAGCTGTTAGCCTCTCCACGTATAGTACTCTTCCGACGGTAGTCGTTCCTTGACCACATTGACCACGCCGCACCGAGAGCACCTGGGCAATGGACGACGGCGAGGCCTAGGAAGGGGACGACGCGGAGCCAGGAAGACGCGATAGTGGATCCCCACGTGGAGGGGAGTACGTGGGTTGACTGCTTCGGCTGCGGTGTGAGGCTACCGTTGCTGGAGAATAACAAGAGGTGTGCGTGAGTATAGAGGGATGGCATGGCCAGCAGTGGCAGCACAGCTGGACACGGGAGGCAGGAGCAGGCGGCCCGACCGACGCTTGTTTGGGCGGCAGGATCAAGAAGACCAAAGGTTGAAGAAGCACTACAGCCGTTGGATGGACATCGTACGGTCACTAGAGCTAGAATCTTTCATATTGAGTAAGTTGACAAAGCCCTCCGTCCCCGTCATCTTAGTAGGCCCACAAGTCGGCCTCCCACTACGGTGGGTCCCAGCTAGCAGGGGGTATTCATTTTTTTGTGCGTCATAACGAGGCACTTCCTTGCTGCGAAGATATAGCTGATGGGTCCGACCTGTCAGCGGGGAATGTTTTTTTCATGAAATACAGAGGCCCTTCCAGTGGGTCCCAGCTGTCAGGTGGAGGAATCATTATTTTGTACGTAATAAGGAGGCATTTCCTGGCATGCGGCCTTGGACCCAGCTGCTAGCCTCTCCACGCACAGTCCACTTCCAATGCATGTCGTTCGTTCACCATGTTGACCACGCCGCGCCGAGAGCACCAGGGCGGTGGACGTCGGCGAGGCCTAGGAAGGGAATGACACGGAGCCAGGAAAAACTCGGAAGTTGTTTCCCACGTGCAGGGGAGTGCGAGGGTTTACTAGTTCGCCTGCCGCCGCTAGAGAATAACAACAGGTGTGGGTGAGTAGAGGGATGGCTAGGCCAGCGATGGGAGAACGATGGGGCGGTGAGGCCTGCGTGGCAGCATAGCCGACCGCAGGAGGAGGGAGCAGGCAGTCCGGCTGGCGCTTATTTGTGCGGCTGGAGTAGGAAGAGTAGAGATTGAAGATGCACGATGGCCGTTGGATGGACATCCAATGGTCACTACTGCTAGAATCTTTGGTGGACTAAGTTGACAAAGCCTTTCGTACACGTCTACCTAGTAGACCCACAAGTCAGCCTCCAAATCTGTCCCAAACACCATACAGCCCGAAATTTCTAGTCAGATTCAAATTAATTTAAAAACTAAACTTACCTTAATTTAAATCCAATGAAATTTTATCCGCACAAAAACAATGAAATTTAAAATATCAAAATCCAAAAGAAAAAAGTATTTTGGAACTAATTGCCTATTTGTCGTATTTTTTCATCTTACAACCCATTAATTATTACTTATAGCCCATTTCTTATTACTTATAGCCCATTTTCTGGGCAAAATGCATCCCTCCTCGTCTTGAAAGATTTCCGGCCCAGCAGGGCGAGTAAGTAGGCCTACGTTGGTTATTCTACAAAAAAAGCTGGGCTAGCCATTTTTAGAAAGAAAAAAAAACAAACTGGGCTGGTCATGTGCTAAACATATGAAATAAAAGCCTGGGCTAGATGGGCCACAGCTCCCGCACAACCCAGTTCCGTTCTCCGTCCTGAAAAAACAAAATTACTGCGCGCACTGCTGGGTCCTGATACGTCTCCAACGTATCTATAATTTTTGATTGTTCCATGCTATTATATTACCTCTTTTGGATGTTTATGGGCTTTATTTTACATATTTATATCATTTTTGGGACTAACCTACTAACCGGAGGCCCAGCCCGCATTGTTGTTTTTTTTGCCCATTTCAGTATTTTGAAGAAAAGGAATATCAAACAGAGTCCAAACGGAATGAAACCTTCAGGAGCATGATTTTTGGAACGAGCGTGATCTAGAGGACTTGGATTGCAAGTCAAGAAGCAATCGAGGCAGCCAGGAGATAGGAGGGTACGCCCACCCCTCCTGGGCGCGCCCCTGTCTCCTGGGCCCCTTGAGCGGCCACCGACGTACTTCTTCCACCTATATATACCCACGTACCCCGAAAACATCCAGGGAGCCAACAAAAAACAATTTACACTGTCGTAACCTTCTGTATCCGCGAGATCCCATCTTGGAGCCTTCGTCGGTGCTCCGCCGGAGGGGGAATCGACCACAAAGGGCTTCTACATCAACACCATAGCCCCTCCGATGAGTTGTGAGTAGTTTACCACAGACCTTCGGGTCCATAGTTATTAGCTAGATGGCTTCTTCTCTCTTTTTGGATCTCAATACAATGTTCTCCCCCTCTCTTGTGGAGATCTATTTGATGTAACTCTTTTTGCGGTGTGTTTGTCGAGATACGATGAATTGTGGGTTTATGATCAAGTTTATCTATGAGAAATATTTGAATCTCCTCTAAATTCTTTTATGTATGATTGACTTATCTTTGTAAGTCTCTTCGAATTATCAGTTTGGTTTGGCCAACTAGATTGATCTTTCTTGCCATGGGAGAAGTGCTTAGCTTTGGGTTCAATCTTGCGGTGTCCTTACCCAGTGACAGAAAGGGTTGCAAGGAACGTATTGTATTGTTGCCATCGAGGATAAAAAGATGGGGTTTATATCATATTGCTTGAGTTTATCGCTCTACATCATGTCATCTTTCTTAATGCGTTACTCTGTTCTTATGAACTTAATACTCTAGATGCATGCTGGATAGCGGTCGATGTGTGGAGTAATAGTAGTAGATGCAGGCAGGAGTCGGTCTACTTGTCACGGACATGATGCCTATATACATGATCATGCCTAGATGATCTCATAATTATTCACTTTTCTATCAATTGCTCGACAGTAATTTGTTCACCCACCGTAATACTTATGCTATCTTGAGAGAAGCCACTAGTGAAACCTATGGCCCCCGGGTCTATCTTTTATCATATAAGCTTTCAATCTACTTTTATTTGCATCTTTACTTTTCGCATCTTTATTATAAAATACCAAAAATATATTTATCTTATCATACTATCTCTATCAGATCTCACTTTCGCAAGTGGCCGTGAAGGGATTGACAACCCCTTTATTATGTTGGTTGCGAGTTCTTTGTTTGTTTGTGTAGGTGCGTGGGACTTTTGAGGAGCCTCCTACTGGACTGATACCTTGGTTCTCAAAACTAAGGGAAATACTTACGCTACTATTGCTGCATCACCCTTTCCTCTGCAAGGAAAACCAACGCAAGCTCAAGACGTAGCAAGAAGGATTTCTGGCGCCGTTGCCGGGGAGGTCTTCGCTCAAGTCAAGACATACCAAGTACCCATCACAAACTCATCTCCCTCGCATTTACATTATTTTCCATTTGCCTCTTGTTTTCTTCTCCCCCACTTCACCCTTGCCGTTTTATTTGCCCTCTCTTTCCTAATCTTCTCCTCTCTTTTTCGCCTGCCTTTTTCTGTTTGCTGGTGTGCCTGTTTGTCCTTATGGCTTTGCCTAAGAGTACCGACCTCCTTCTTAGATGGTTGGAAGAGATTGAATCAAATATTAGAAGCTTTATGACTTTGCAATTTGAGCATAATAATTTTTCCAGAAAAGAGCTTAAAGAACAAAAAGGTTTTTGGGGTTTATGATTGAGGAGCTTGATGATATGAATAAAGAATTTTATGGTGTGAACTCTCAAATTACCCGGCTTGAGAAGGCTATAGCCCAAATTTCTGATAAGCAAGCTACCTTAGTCAATAAGATGGCTGCCAAACCAGAAAATTTACATGAAAATAATGATGAAGATCTTAAAGTTATTGATGTGTCTCCTATTAGATCTTTGTTTTGCAATATGAATCTTGATAATAATGGGACTGGAGATGAGTCAACTTTAGTTAGAAGGCGTCCCAAGAATTCGGAGTTTTTAGATCTTGATGCTAAATTTGGTAAAAGTGGGATTGAAGAGGTCATGACTTTAAATAGCATTGAACCCACTATCTCGGATTTCAAGGAATTTGATTATGATAATTGTTCTTTAGAAGGTTGTATTTCCTTGTTGCGATCCGTTGCTAATTCTCCTCATGCTTATAGTCAAAATAAAGCTTTTACCAAACACATTGTTGATGCCTTGATGCAATCTTATGATGAAAAACTTAATTTGGAAGTTTCTATACCTAGAAAACTTAATGATGAGTGGGAACCTACTGTAAAGATTAAAATTATAGATCATGAGTGTTTTGCTTTGTGTGATTTGGGTGCTAGTGTTTCCACGATTCCGAAAGCTTTATGTGATATTCTAGGTTTCCATGATCTTGATGATTGCTCTTTAAATTTGCACCTTGCGGATTCCACCATTAAAAATCCAATGGGAAGGATCATGATGTTCTCATTGTTGCAAATATAAATTTGGTGTCCGTAGATTTTATCGTTCTTGATATTTATTGCAATCTTTCTTGCCCTATTATTCTTGGTAGACCTTTCCTTAGAATGATTGGTGCGATTATTGATATGAAGGAAGGGAATATTAGATTCCAATTTCCATTAAGGAAAGGCACGGAGCACTATCCAAGAAAGAAGATTAAATTACCTTTTGAATCTATCATGCGGGCTACTTATGAATCGAGTGCCAAAGATGGCACTACTTAGATCTATCTTCGCTTTTATGCCTAGCTAGGGGCGTTAAACGATAGCGCTAGTTGGGAGGCAACCCAATTTTATTTGTGTTTTTTTTGCTTCTGTTTAGTAATAAATTTTGCATCTACCTTCTGTTTAGATGTGTTTTTATGTTTTATTTAGTGTTTGTGCCAAGTAGAACCTATAGGATAACCTATGGTGATAGTTAACTTGATTCTGCTGAAAAACAGAAACTTTGCGCGCACGAAATTAGTTTTGTTAAATCCAAGAAAAGTGCTTTCGCGTTGATTCTTTTTGCTGATGATCAATAGATAAATTTATCAGGACTTCCTATTTTGGTAGGATTTTTAAAGTTCCAGAAGTTTTCTTTAGTTACAGATTGCTACAGATTGTTCTGTTTTTGTTAGATTCTGTTTTTCGTATGTTGTTTGCTTATTTTGATGCATCTATGGCTAGTATTAAGTGGTATGAACCATAGAGAACTTGGAATACAGTAGGTTTAACACCAAAATAAATAAATAATGATTTCATTACAGTACCTTATGTGGTGGTTTTGTTTTCTTTCACTAACGGAGCTTATGAGATTTCCTGTTGAGTTTTGTGTTGTGAAGTTTTCAAGTTTTGGGTAAAGATTTGATGGACTATGGAATAAGGAGTGGCAAGAGCCTAAGATTGGGGATGCGCAAGGCACCCAAATATATTCAAGAATAGCTAAAAGCCTAAGCTTGGGGATGCCCCGGGAAGGCATCCCCTCTTTCGTCTTCATTCATTGGAAACTTTACTTGGAGCTATATTTTTATTCGCCCCATGATATGTGTTTTGCTTGGAGCGTCGTGTGTTATATTAGTCTTTGCTTTTTAGTTTACCACAATCATACTTGCTGTACACACCTTTTGGGAGAATCCCACTTGATTAGAATTTATTAGAATACTCTATGTGCTTCACTTATATCTTTTGAGCTTGATAGTTTTTGCTCTAGTGCTTCACTTATATCTTTTAGAGAACGGCGGTGGCTTAATTTTGTAGAAATTTCTAGTCTCTCATGCTTCACTTATATTATTTTGAGAGTCTTTTAAAACAGCATGGTATTTGCTATGGTTATAAATTGGTCCTAGAATGGTAGACATCCAAGTTGGGTATAATAAAAACTATCATAGGAAGTGAATTGGTTGCTATGATCAATTTGATACTTGATAATTGTTTTGAGATATGGAGGTAGTAATATTAAACTCATGCTAGTTGGGTTATTATGAATTTAAAGAATGCTTGTGTTGAAGTTAGCAAGTCCCATAGCATGCACGTATGGTTAAAGTTGTGTAACAAATTTGAAACATGAAGTGTACCTGGCTTGTGCATCCTTATGAGTGGCGGTCGGGGATGAGCGATGGTGTTTTCCTACCAATCTATCCCTCTAGGAGCATGCGCGTAGTGCTTGACTTTTGATGAATTCTAAATTTTTGTAATAAGTATATGAGTTCTTTTGACTAATGTTGAGTCCATGGATTATACGCACTTTTACCTTTCCACCATTGCTAGCCTCTTCGGTACCGTGCACTGCCCTTTCTCACCTTGAGAGTTGGTGCAAACTTCGCCGGTGCATCCAAACCCCGTGATACGATACGCCCTATCACACATAAACCTCCTTATATCTTCCTCAAAACAGCCACCATACCTACCTATTATGGCATTTCCATAGCTATTCTGAGATATATTGCCATGCAACTTTCCACCGTTCCGTTCATCATCATCATGACATACATTACTTTTGTCATATTGCCATTGCATGATCATGTAGTTGACATCGTATTTGTGGCAAAGCCACCATGCATAATTTTTCATACATGTCATTCTTGATTCATTGCACCATCTTGGTACACTGCCAGAGACATTCATATAGAGTCATATCTTGTTTTAATTTTGAGTTGTAATTCATATGTTGTAATCAATAAAAGTGTGATGATCATCATTATTAGAGTATTGTCCCAAAGAAAAAAAGAAAAAAGAAAAAAGGGGAAAAGCCAAAAGAAAAAGAAAGAAAGGCCCAAAAAAAGAAGAAAAAAAAGAAAAAAAAGAAAAAAAAGAAAAAAATAAATAAAAAGGGGCAATGCTACTATCTCCTTTTCCACACTTGTGCTTCAAAGTAGCACCTTGTCCTTCATCTAGTGAGTCTCATATATTGTGCTTCAAAGTAGCACCATGTTTTTCATATAGTGAGTCTCATATGTTGTCACTTTCATATACTAGTGGGAATTTTTCATTATAGAACTTGGCTTGTATATTCCTACGATGGGCTTCCTCAAATTCCCTAGGTCTTCGTGAGCAAGCAAGTTGGATGCACAACCACTAGTTTTCTTTTATTGAGCTTTCATTCATTTATAGCTCTAGTGCATCTGTTGCATGGCAATCCCTACTCCTCATGTTGACATCAATTGATGGGCATCTCCATAGCCCATTGATTATCCTCATCAATGTGAGACTTTCTCCTTTTTTGTCTTCTCCATACAATCCCCATCATCATATTCTATTCCACCCATAGTGCTATATCCATGGCTCACGCTCATGTATTGCGTGAAAGTTGAAAAAGTTTGAAATTATTTAAGTATGAAACAATTGCTTGGCTTGTCATCGGGGGTGTAGAATTTGGGAACATCTTTGTGTGACGAAAATGAAACATAGCCTAAGTATATGATTTTGTAGGGATGAACTTTCTTTAGCCATGTTATTTTGAGAAGACATGATTGCTTTGATTAGTATGCTTGAAGTATTACTATTTCTTTTGTCAATATGAACCTTTATTTTGAATCATTTGGATCTGAACATTCATGCCACAATAAAGAAAATTACATTGAGAATTATGCTAGGTAGCATTCCACATCAAAAGTTCTGTTTTTTATCATTTACCTACTCGAGGACGAGCAGGAATTATGCTTGGGGATGCTTGATATGTCTCCAACATATCTATAATTTTTGATTGTTCCATGCTATTATATTACCCCTTTTGGATGTTTATGGGCTTTAGTTTACATATTTATATCATTTTTGGGACTAACCTACTAACCAGAGGCCCAGCCCGTATTGCTGTTTTTTGCCTATTTCAGTATTTCGAAGAAAAGGAATATCAAACAGAGTCCAAACGGAATGAAACCTTCGAAGAGTGATTTTTGGAACGAGCGTGGTCCAGAGGACTTGGAGTGCAAGTGAAGAAGCAATCGAGGCGGCCAGGAGATAGGAGGGCGCGCCCCTGTCTCCTGGGCCCCTCGAGCGGCCACCGACGTACTTCTTCCTCCTATATATACCTGTGTACCCCGAAAACATCCAGGGAGCCAACGAAAAACAATTTCCACCACCGTAACCTTCTGTATCCGCGAGATCCCATCTTGGAGCCTTCGCCGGCGCTTCGCCGGAGGGGGAATCGACCACGGAAGGCTTCTACATCAACACCATAGCCCCTCTGATGAGTTGTGAGTAGTTTACCACAGACCTTCGAGTCCATAGTTATTAGCTAGATGGCTTCTTCTCTCTTTTTGGATCTCAATACAATGTTCTCCCCCTCTCTTGTGGAGATCTATTTGATGTAACTCTTTTTGCGGTGTGTTTGTCGAGATCCGATGAATTGTGGGTTTACGATCAAGTTTATCTATGAGAAATATTTGAATCTCCTCTAAATTCTTTTATGTACGACTGAGTTATCTTTGCAAGTCTCTTCGAATTATCAGTTTGGTTTGGCCAACTAGATTGATCTTTCTTTCCATGGGAGAAGTGCTTAGCTCTGGGTTCAATCTTGCGGTGTCCTTACCCAGTGGCAGAAAGGGTTGCAAGGCACGTATTGTATTGTTGCCATCGAGGATAAAAAGATGGGGTTTATATCATATTGCTTGAGTTTATCCCTCTACATCATGTCATCTTTCTTAATGCGTTACTCTGTTCTTATGAACTTAATACTCTAGATGCATGCTGGATAGCGGTTGATGTGTGGAGTAATAGTAGTAGATGCAGGCAGGACTCGGTCTACTTGTCATGGACGTGATGCCTATATACATGATCTTGCCTAGATAATCTCATAATTATTCGCTTTTCTATAAATTGCTCGACAGTAATTTGTTCACCCACCGTAATACTTATGCTATCTTGAGAGAAGCCACTAGTGAAACCTATGGCCCCCGGGTCTATCTTTTATCATATAAGCTTTCAATCTACTTATATTTGCATCTTTACTTTTCGCATCTATATTATAAAATACCAAAAATATATTTATCTTATCATACTATCTCTATCAGATCTCACTTTCGCAAGTGGCCATGAAGGGTTTGACAACCCCTTTATTGTGTTGGTTGCGAGTTCTTTGTTTGTTTCTATAGCTGCGTGGGACTTTTGAGGAGCCTCCTACTGGATTGATACCTTGGTTCTAAAAAACTGAGGGAAATACTTACGCTACTATTGCTGGATCACCCTTTCCTCTTCAAGGAAAACCAACGCAAGCTCAAGACATAGCAGGTCCCTACTGTCATCCTGACCATGTTGACAACACCGGAGGGCGGCGCCGCGGCGAGCGAACTAAAGCAGAGGATGATGGTGAGGCCTCAGACAGGAATGAATAGGAGCCGGGGAAGATGCGCAGAGTTTTAGGGTGCAATGTGGCGATGATGCGTGTGCGGCAGCACAGCCAGTTGTGGGAGGCAGAAGCAGGCGTCCCGCCGGCGCTGGTTTGGCTTTGGCGGCTGGAGGAAGAAGAGGTTGAAGAAACACGACAGACATTGAATGTCAATCCAACGGTCAAGGTTGGCACAGTCGTTTTTTGACTAAGCCAACACCAAGTAGCATACTTTTTTATATAATAGGTAAAAAAAGAAAACTGGGCTCATTCGTTTGGTAACATTCCCGAAACTGCGACCGTTCGATCTTGCGTCGCAACTAAAACTGCGGAAAATGCGTTCGTCTGCCCTCCTCCTTCCAGGGAACATTCGCCACATAAGTGACTAGCACCCTTGGTATTCGACCGAGAGGCCTTGGGTTCGAGTCCCAGGAACTCTCAATTTTGTCCTCCTTCCGTCCTCGCAAAAAAAGAAAGAAAATCAAAGACTTGAGAAGGCGTACAGAACAAGCTAGTGTACCAGTAAAGAGACATTGCTGAGTTTTAGAAAAAAGAGAGACGTGCTCCTGTAGCTGGTTCGAATCCAAACCTAGACAATGACTATATATGGTGCTATGCTAGTCTTCAAGTAATGAAACTGACATATCCAATGTCCGCTTCTCCTCTTCTCTACTTACTCTGCCTAGCATCAGAAGCTTTGGCCGCAACAACCATGTCCACTGGCTGCTCGTCCACCTGCCCTTCAGCAGGCAACAACCAGATATGCACCAAGTCGCCACCCATACCATCGCCTATGGGTCTCATCACACCCCCGCCGGCACACGCACCGCAGCCAGTTGCTCATCGCAACCCGATGCCGTTGGTGTGGTGCCACTGCTGCAAATCACGTAGAGTCATCTGTCGCGTCTCAACCACAATCCTCAACCCTGGTCGAGTCTTCCACAAATTCCTGAATCATGGGGTAATAATATGTTTAAGTGTTGTTCTGCTGCTTTCAGTTGCTGATTTTTTAATAGTTTGGTTGATGATCTTCCAATTTGATTCGTGCAAGGGTGTTATAGCGCACATCTCCAAGAATGTAAGATTCATAATGTCTTACCCGAGTATCAGGACCCATTGCTAGTGCGTAAAGGTTATCATCAACTGCCTACCCATCCTCTCGCATCTTCTTAACCTATGTTTAGAAAATAGACAAGCTGATCATCTTATGTACTCAATATATTAAAAAAACTGATAGTGCAATTCAATAGCTTACATGGCTCTTGAACCATTTCGCAAATCCTGCTGAGGGAGTCCCGGACTAGGGGGTGTCCGGATAGCCGAACTATCATCCTCGGCAGGACTCCTGGACTATGAAGATACAAGATTGAAGACTCCCTCCCGTGTCCGGATGGGACTTTCCTTGGCGTGGAAGGCAAGCTTGGCGATACGGATATGTAGATCTCCTACCACCGTAACCGACTCTGTGTAACCCTAACCCTCTTCGGTGCCTATATAAACCGGAGGGTTTTAGTCCGTAGCACGAACAACAATCATACCATAGGCTAGCTTCTAGGGTTTAGCCTCTCTGATCTCGTGGTAGATCTACTCTTGTACTACCCATATCATCAATATCAATCAAGCAGGAGTAGGGTTTTACCTCCATCGAGAGGGCCCGAACCTGGGTAAAAAAATCGTGTCCCTTGTCTCCTGTTACCATCCGCCTAGACGCACAGTTCGGGACCCCTTACCCGAGATCCGCCGGTTTTGACACCGACATTGGTGCTTTCATTGAGAGTTCCTCTGTGCCGTCGCCATCAGGAAGGATGCCTCATCCCGTCTTTAAAGACGACACTATTGCTAAAGGAGCTTTGGCTATCGTCCAAACTCTCCGGCTAGGCGGTTTCCTTATGACCGCCTGTCCGGCCACTGCGCCGACGATGACTTCTCGGGTCATCGAAAGCAATCTTCACATTAGCTCGAAACTCGCCGAGCAGTTAGATCCGATGGAGATCTCTTCCTTGAATGAGCTCTTGGATCGCATCGCCGTCCTGGGAGTTGCTACAGACTATGATCAGATTGGACCTAAACCCGATCTGAGGGAGATCAACTCTCCCCAGGTTACCCACCACGTTGCCGTGGTTGAGGAACAATACGGCGACCCTTCCTCTATTTTAAGGACTAGCTATGTACGGATTCCCGATCCCTCCATGTCGGATTCCCGCGGAGGGGAGGACGTGACTCAAGCCTGAACCTAAAGTCAGGCAGCAGGCTAGACGCATTGGACAACATCCAAGAACCCAAGCTTCCAAGTTCGGAAACTTCTTGGCCCCTAAGTCGTAGAGTGGACGGGGTTCCGGATTTAATTCCACCCGCCCACCAAAACTTAAGCGATCTATCCCAAATCCGGCAAGAGCCCGTAGAAACAGT
The DNA here is from genome assembly GCF_002162155.2 of Triticum dicoccoides. Lineage (NCBI taxonomy): Eukaryota > Viridiplantae > Streptophyta > Magnoliopsida > Poales > Poaceae > Triticum > Triticum dicoccoides. Next base: position 220,920,904 of record NC_041381.1, on the reverse strand, counting down.
ACACCATTACTGGGCCAGATTCCTCCTGGTTATGAACAGGATAAAGGGCTGCCGTGAGGAGGATGCGATTTCATTCTTCCACAATAATTGCACGAACAAGGGAATCCTCAATGCCGTAAGTCATCATGACATTACACGCTTCGCTGACTTGGTGTCCATAGTACGAAAGTACTGTGAGATGGAAAGCGCCTGGAAAACTGAAATCAATTTTTGGGACAATCCGACCCTGAATACAACCCAGTCCAAAATAAAAGGGTGCATCATCGATAGGCACCTAGGTTAAATACCAAAAAGCAAAAACCCTCTATAGGGCATGGAACCGTACTGGGGGGATGGCTCAATGGACTCTGCAAAATTCATAGTACAGAGGGCGCCACTCCAACTCATAGCCTTAGAGCATGTTGGATACTACGGCAGGTGGCCAAAAGTGGCGAAGAGCTTCTAGCTCCAGAGCATCAGCCCAAGGATACCAGTACAGTATTAATAGTCTTCGAGACTTTTGCATCAAATAATATGCGGAAACGAACACTCCACAGCCTTGCCGAAGTCTACCAAGTAGCAACAATAAACCCATGGAGTGACACGGCTATTACCTTTAATGCCAGTGACGAACCTAAATTCCGAACAGCCCGAGCACCAGCCGCATTGGTCCTCGGTCCAATAGTGGACGGCTTTCGCCTTGCCAAGGTACTCATGGACGATGGCAGCGGACTGAACCTCATTTACGAGGAAACCCTCCGAAAAATGGAAATAGACTAGAGCCGCATTGAGCGAAGCAGCACAACCTTTAGAGGAATAATCCCCAGTCGGGAAGCATGTTGTACAGGAAAAATCACACTGGATGTGGTGTTCGGCATGCCGGATAATTGCAGGTCCGAGGAGGTCACGTTCCAAGTGGCCCCGTTCAGCAGCGGATATCACGCTCTATTAGGGCGAGAGGCATTCACAATTTTTCAAGCTATACCCCATTACGGGTACATGAAGCTCAAAATGCCCGGGCCCAATGGAATCATCACTCTTGCTAGTGACCCGGACATAGCACTCCGTGCCGAAAACAAGACAGCTGCACTGGCCCTAGAGGCACTATCCGAAGCCCTAGCGGCCGAGGAACTCACTACGCTGCGCTCCATGGTGAATAGGGACGATGTGATACTCGATAAGAGACCCAAGTCCACCTCCTTTAAACCAGCGGACGAAATAGTCAAATTCCAAGTCTATCCAACGACCCTACAAAAACGGCCTCCATTGGGGCACAATTAAACCCTGATGTAGACGCCGCACTATGAGAATTCCTACGCGAAAATTGTGACATCTTTGCCTAGCACCCTTCAGACATGCCAGGAATCCCACGCCGGCTAGCCGAGCATAGCCTAAACATCATAAAAGGATTCAAGCCAGTCAAACAGGCTCTTCGGCATTTCTCCGAACCCAAGAGACAGGCCATGGGAGAGGAACAAGCCAAATTATTGGAGGCCGGATTCATCAGAGATATAAAACATCCGGACTGGCTAGCAAACCTGGTGATGGTACCAAAGAAGGACAAATCTTGGCGCCTATGCGTCAATTTTAAAGACCTCAACAAGGCTTGCCCAAAGGATCCTTTCCCCCTCCCCCGCCTCGATCAAATTATCGATGCTACCGCAGGACACGATTCATTGTGTTTCCTCGACGCATACTCCGGCTACCACAAAATTAAGAGGGCAGAGCCCAACCAGGCCGCAACGGCATTCATCACCCCATACGGCCCATTCTGCTTCAACATAATGCCCTTTGGGCTCAAAAATGCCGACGCAACATATCAGCGCATGATTCAGACATGTCTGGCAAACCAGATCGACAAAACAGTGGAGGCATACGTAGACGATGTGGTCGTCAAAACCAAGCACGTCGAAACTCTAGTAGATGATTTGAGGCTCACGTTCGATAATCTCCGAACATATGACATTAAGCTCAACCCGGAAAAATGTGTTTTTGGCGTACCAACCGGAAAGCTCTTGGGCTTCATTGTATCCGATAGAGGAATTGAAGCAAACCCAGCCAAGATCCGAGCTCTATCACAATTGGATATCCCAAAGGACCTCAAACAAATACAAAAATTGACGGGATGCATGGCAGCTTTAAGCCGCTTTATCTCCCGTTTAGGAGAAAAGGCATTACCCCTTTATCGCCTTCTCCGACGCATCGAACACCTCGAGTGGACGGATGCCGCCACGGCCGGACTCGAAGAAATAAAAGCCATATTGGCAACAAATCCGGTCCTGGCCGCGCCCAACGTGGGCGAACCAATGCTATTATATATCGCGGCAACTCACCAAGTTGTAAGCGCGATACTCATTGTCGAACGAGAAACGGACGGACACAAGTTCCCCCTTCAAAAACCAGTTTACTACGTGTCCACTGTCCTGACTCCATGCAAGTCATGGTACCCGCATTATCAGAAGATAGCGTACGCGGTGTTCATGGCATTCCGGAAGCTGCGACACTACTTTCAAGAGTGTTCGATAACAGTAGCCTCCGAAGTACCTCTTAATGAAATTATAAACAACTGCGACGCGACAGGCTGGATTGCCAAATGGGCCATTTAGCTCCTCCCGTTCGACATAACCTATAAGCTACAGCGAGCTATTAAGTCGCAAGTTTTGGCCGACTTCATCGCCGAATGGACTGAAGCTGAACTCCCTAAAGAGTACGGCGCATATTCCAACTGGATCGTGCACTTCGACGGCTCTAAAATGTTGGCTGGTCTGGGGGCTGGCGTCCTCCTAACGTCCCCAACTGGAGACATGGTTCAATACATACTCCAGATAATGTATACGGACTCCAACAATGCAGCCGAATACAAGGCCCTTCTACATGGCCTCCGGATGGCAGTCTCCATGGGCATTCAACACCTAGAGGTGCGCGGGGATTCGAACCTCGCGATATCCCAAATAAATGGAGACTTCAATGCCAAGGATCTGAAAATGGTAGTTTATCGCAACGCCGTCCTAAAAATGTCAGCTCAGTTTGAGGGGCTCGAATTTCACCATATAGCCCGTGATAACAACCAGGCAGCAGACGTATTGGCACGCATTGGCGCAAAGCGCGATGCCGTCCCCCCCCCCCCCAACATCTTCCTAGAGAGGCTGTTCAAGCCATCCGTACTATGGGAGGGGGAATCCGGAAATAATAATCCGGACCCAACCGCAGTGCCCGACACCAAACATTCTGACACAACCGGTGGTTCTGCCAACGAAGTAACATCCTCAGCCCATGTAATAATGGCAGTCATTGCCCCGTGGACGGAACCATTCCTAGCCTACCTAACCAGGCAGGAACTTCCCGAGGACCAAAACGAGGCCCGCTGCATAGTGCGGCAATCTAAAGCCTATAAGGTCCATGAGGGAGAGCTTTACAAGAAAAGCACAACCAGAGTCCTTCAAAGGTGTATCTCCGAAGAGGAAGGGCGGAACCTTCTGGCTGAAATTCATGCCGGACTCGGCGGGCACCACGCCGCAGCCCGGGCCCTTGTAGGCAAGGCCTTCCGCACAGGATTTTATTGGCCGACGGCCCGGGCAGATGCTCAGGACTTAGTCCAACGATGCGTCGGTTGCTAGCTCTTTGCTAATCAAAGCCACATGCCACCCACCGCCCTCAAAACTATACCCATAACCTGGCCCTTCGCGGTCTGGGGGCTTGACATGGTTGGACACCTTAAAGGAGGAACCCACAAGCAAAGATACCTACTGGTCATGGTGCATAAGTTCACCAAATGGATAGAGGCCAAGCCTGTCAAGACGGCCGAATCTGGACCGGTGATAGACTTCATATCAGGGGTCGTACACCGTTACGGCGTCCCCCATAGCATCATCACTGACAATGGCACGAACTTTATGGCCGATGAGGATAAACTCTGGTGCAAAAACATGGGCATCAAACTCGACTATGCTTCAGTCTATCACCCTCAAACTAACGGTCAAGTCGAGCGAGCAAATGGTCTAATCATGAGCGGCATCAAACCCTAATTAGTGCGGTCCCTTATGGAATCTAACATGCACTGGGTAGAGGAGCTCGACTCCGTACTCTGGGGGCTGCGGACCACTCCAAATCGCACGACCGGATTTACACCATTCTTTATGGTATACGGCGCAGAGGCAGTTCTGCCCTGTGACATAATTCATGACTCACCTCGCATGCGCATGTATGAACAAAGAGAAGCCGAGCTCGATCGGCAGGACAGTTTGGACGCATTGGAGGAGGAGTGTGACGTGGCAAAAGCTCATTCCGCATTCTATCAACAGCAAGCTCGAAGATATCAAAGCAGAGAAGTACGGGCCAAAACTTACAACGTTGGCGAGTTAGTTCTACGCTTGCCGGACAAGAAAAAGGACAAACTCAAGCCCAAATGGGAAGGTCCCTTTATCATTGACCAAGTCCTGACCGGTGGAGCGTACCGTTGCGAGATCCATCGGATAACCGACTCGAGCCGAACCCATGGAATGCCGCCCGTCTCCAAAGATTCTACGCCTAGCGCCGGATTCTGAGTTCGTCTCCTTCCTCCGTCTATATCTTATATATTAGCTGTCTTTTGTTTCTCTCCTTCTTCCCCCTTTCCTTACAGCCTTTGAAAACTTGTTTGCGCATTGTTCGCACACACTTGATGCACTATCCGCGCTCATTATACCTGGGGGCTTCTTTAACAGAAGCTTATTTATACGGGCTTCATGCCCAACGCATGTGTCACACTTCCGCATGTACCTTTTATTCACCATTATATGCATCGATATGACTTAAGTTTTGGCCAAGCTGGGTTGCCTAGCTCCTGTGCTTACCCCTACGTTCCCGATTGTTCGGCTAGGTGGTAAAGGGAGCACCTCTGCGATTGTTATTACCGGGTCAGCCGGATGTGTACCTCAGACTGGGTGAAGCCGAAAGCTAGTGTTCTTAAGGGAATATTCGGTCGGTGAACTAAAAGACGATTTCTTACCTATTTATTCATCTGCCCCCAGATGTTTTTCTGCTTTTTTCGCAGTCCGGACATGCACTTTAGGGCATGCCTCCCAGGGAAAGGAACCCCTAACAGAACTATTCTCCCTGGAAGATGTTTCTTACTAACCATGTAATATAACATAACTAGTTGGCCACTTGTCTGATAAAGCACTAATGACCCCTACGCCTGGTCTCCACGCATGCCCCGGTTCGTATATAACCGCGAGGGTATTCAGACAGACTCCGGACTATTGGGTCCCGAGGTTGAAGCGAAAAGGTCCGCTATGACAGACAATCTACAATCCGGCTAGAAGGCATTTTACATGTCATCTTAAATTTCATTGTCAACTTGACTGGGCATATTCCTCTTCAATGCCATCCAGCAGGTTGTCTAGTTTACAGTCCTGTTGGGAATACTTTGCGGCCAATTCTACTTGGCCGTACACTAAGCTCACAGGGATCTCCTTCCCATCGGGCCCCGTAGGTCCAACCTCGGCCATGTGGTTTGGGTCAGCCTTCGTGTACCGCGTCTTCACCATGGCCCAGGCCTCCCTGGCGCCTTGATGGTAGGCCGATATCTTCCATAAGCGGAAGCGCTGCCGTGCTCCCTGAAGCCTCTCTGCAAGCTCTCCCAGGCCTTCGCGTAGGGAGACAGATGGCCACAAGGCCTGGGCGACGCCTTTCATCACCTGCCGAACTCGTTCCTGCAGTTGCAAGATCTCGAGAAGCAGGTCATCCGTAGAACCGGGCATCTCCTCTGTAGGAAGGCCTGTGAGGATACCTACAGACATAACTCTGTTAGACGACTTCCTCGCCAAACTCTTTTTCAAAGTTCGTTCAAGCACTTACTAAAAATGCCGCGTCGAAGTCGTTGATTCTCCTTAACGGAGTCAGATAGCTGGGCACGAACATCCTTTAGTTCCTCACCCAGCTGGGTGTTGGCATCTTGGAGATTATTTTTCTCCCGCCTCACCCTTGTAAGCACACTCTCGCCGGCCTTTAACTGGCGCATGAGCTATTGCTTGTCCGGATCTATCCCGGCGCCATCTGCAATATTATTGTCAGACTTATACACACGCCGCACTTCATAAATTACTTGTTTTTTGAAGCATATGTTACCAGAGGGGGTCTCTTTGGCTTCCCCCACTGCGGCTAGTGCAGCCTCAAGTTGGGCTTTGCACTCCTCCAGCTCCTGGGACAGTGGGGTATTCTTTTCGGTAAGACCCTGCACAACAAATGATCCTTAAATCAGTTATCCTAACTATTTCAAGTCTCGGGGGCTACTGGCATATATAACTGTCAAATCTTCTCACCCGTATGTCTTTTACATACCGCTCCGTGGCTCTGGCTAGACCATTTTGAGCGGCACGGAGATGCGCATCTCCCGAATTAAAGGCATTCAATGCCTCTGGGGAGAAACACGCATCACGAAGAGCTGTCCGGCGGCGCCTGTGATTCATGGCACTCTCCACCTCGGAATTGGTGCCAGATAACCTGTCGGCATCCTTTGTCGGAGGAACATCCGACGCACGCCCCGTGTTTGCCTCCGCTTCTGGACCTGGCTTTGGAGCCTGGCGAGCGGAGGACTGATTGGCAACCTCTCCGGATACAGTCCTGCGAGCGCTCTTCTTCCTGAAAAGGAACGAGCGTTAGTATGCCTCCCGAGAATAAAGCCGGGGAGTAAAGTGACGCGCTATACCGTTGCACCGGAGTTTCGATCTGGACCGCACTTCTTTTTAGCCTCCTGGGTCGTGCTGCCCCCTGTTGGCCAGCCGCCGCGGGCTCGGCCTTCCGCCTCAAGGGCTCCCCCTGCGAAACACCATCAGTATATGGTGATCGAAAACACGCATGGATGGGTCATTTTCAAAGTATCGGGGCTTCGGTCTCAGTTACCTGCGAGGCGGGAAGTATTCCGGGGTAATCGGTCGTAATGGCGACCAAGGCATTATCGATGCTCAGTTGATGGAAAATCCCGTCGATCAGCTCCACCGATATGTCCGGATCCTCTTGGGAGGTCGGATCAAGGAACCATTCCGGATCCTCGGGTTGTGGAGGCGGGCTGTTTATATCCTTTACGGCCAGGCGCAGTTCCTGCGCCAAAATCACAAAATGAGATACTTGACTATGGGAGTACGGATCGGATAGGCAAAAATGAACGTCCGCTTACCCAACTTGGAGGATTGTTCATAGAAAATCCGCCCTGCGGATTGATGCGGAGGAATTCGTCCTCTTCTCCCTTGTACAATGCGGACAAGATCTTTGTCAGATCGGCGACCGACCCCGGCCCCTTACGGCCGCAGCGGGTGGCATCATCCTCCCCGTTGAAATCCCACATGGGGTGGCCTCTATACTGGTCTGGCTGCACCCCCCGCATAATGCATATGGCCATGACTCCCATCATGGTCAGTCCGGAATGAGCTAACAACGTTATCCGGCTCATCAGGTAAATGACGTCCCTGTCGTTTTCCCTCTGAGGGCTCTGTGGATGCCAACTTTGGCGTTTCTTCGAAGGAGTGTTATTGAACTCAGGGAGGCCGACCTGAATAGGGTCCGGCAGGGGGACATCTTCTATATAAAACCATGCCGAAGGCCAGTCTTCGGACGCCTTCTTCGGGGTTCCGGACAGATATCCGGTCCCGGCGACGCGCCATAGTTCGGCTCCGCCCACTTGATATATCGACCCCTCTTGAGAACGGGGCACAAGACAGAACAACTTCTTCCACAACACAAAATGAGGCTCGATGCCCAAAAACAGCTCGCAAAGGGCCACGAAGCCCGCGATATGCAAAATGGAGGCAGGCGTAAGGTTGTGCAACCGGAGGCCATAGAACTCCAGGAGCCCCCGGAGAAACGGATGAATTGGAAATCCGAGCCCTCTTATCAAATAAGAGACAAGGCATACCCGCTCTCCTTTGGAGGGGCTGGGGACGTTCTCCGCTTGCTTTCCGCCCTTATAAGTGGTGAGTCTGGCTCAAACTGGGACCATGAAGGCTGGGGGAAGAAATCCCTTGGTTTGGAGCGCCACTAGCTCACTGTGCGGGATGGAGCATCTCTCCCAATCTCCAGGCTGAGGGCTAGGAGGGCGAGAGGAGGAGCCGCGTCGACTGTCCATGATGGAATGGATTTCTGTCAGATGCGCTCTGATGAATGCTCGCGAAGGGAGGATGGTGTGATTCGGACCTAGATCCTCGCCTCTTTTATAGACAGCTCATTTGCGCAGCTAGGGGGGTAAATGTAAAAATACCCTAACTTTTCACATTCGTTCAACACGTGGAAGACGGCCATTATTGGGCGTGGAAGCCGAGGAGCGCAGCATTCACAAGAAGCCGGACGCTATTCAACAGGTACACAGGGTTTGGAGAAGAACCCGCCTTGCAATGCCAAAGACAATCTACGCGCCGGACTCATCGCCATTGAAGCCTTGTTCGGGGGCTACTGAGGGAGTCCCGGACTAGGGGGTGTCCGGATAGCCGAACTATCATCCTCGGACGGACTCCTGGACTATGAAGATACAAGATTGAAGACTCCCTCCCATGTCCGAATGGGACTTTCCTTGGCATGGAAGGCAAGCTTGGCGATACAGATATGTAGATCTCCTACCATTGTAACCGACTCTATGTAACCCTAACCCTCTTTGGTGCCTATATAAACCGGAGGGTTTTAGTCCGTAGCACGAACAACAATCATACCATAGGCTAGCTTCTAGGGTTTAGCCTCTCTGATCTCGTGGTAGATCTACTCTTGTACTACCCATATCATCAATATCAATCAAGCAGGAGTAGGGTTTTACCTCCATCGAGAGGGCCCGAACCTGGGTAAAAACATCGTGTCCCTTATCTCCTATTACCATCCGCCTAGACACACAGTTTGGGACCCCCTACCCGAGATCCGCCGGTTTTGACACCGACACCTTCCATAACCAGTTTGTCAATGTTTCTTGGATTTTGCGGCAGTAACTCGTTTTTGTAGATGCTGCACAACATAGTGATCGCGTCAAACATCTAAATATATAAGAATGTGCTACAAGTTTAGTAGATTACTATGTATAAGCTGCAGTACTTAGCACTTACTTGATATAAGGTAGTATCTCAGGACAGTAATTCAACACATACCAAACCATTTTGTCCAAATCTTTAGGTTTGTCCTCTTGTCGACTCTTCCCTATAACTCGAACAGAATAATCGAAAATATTGAGCCTGAGATTGTCTTCACCCACCACTTTGCTAAGCTGATCAGCTGTTTCAATGTATTTTGAGCAGAATGTCAATGCTTCTGTAGCGATGTAGGCCTCTGCAATTGAACCCTCAAGTCTAGCTCTGTTCCTGACATAGCCCTTGAAAGTGCCTAGCCGCCTTTCAATAGGGTACATCCAGCCATACTGTACTGGACCTCTAAGTAGTGCCTCATCCGGTAGATGAACAGCCAAATGCACCATCACATCAAAGAAGGTTGGAGGATATATCTTCTCAAGGTCGCATAGGATAGTTGGTATCTTGTCTCTAAGACACTCCAAATCATCTATCCTGATATTTCTACTGCAGAGTTCCCTGAAGAATTGTCCCAACTCTGCAACTACACTGTATTAGTCAGGGTGGCCCAATCCTCTAAGGATAACAGGTAAAACCCTTTGAAGTAGGACGTGGCAGTCATGAGTTTTCAATCCTTGTACCTTGTTTCCATCTACACTAACTCTTCTTTCAGGGTTGGAAGCAAATCCATGTGGTAATCTCACACGTGACAGGACCTCGCAGAATTCTTTTCTTTTTACCTTGTCCAAGACATACACAGCTGGTGCCATATCCCGTGGTTTACCTTCATCTTGCACCTGCAAATCCTTTCTGATACCCAGATGTGTCAAATCAATCCTAGATTTTAAGGTATCTTTCGTCTTGCCTTCAATATTAAGAAGTGTGCCGATAATGCTGTCACATATATTTTTCTCGATGTGCATCACATCAAGATTATGCCGCAGATCCATGCTACCTCTTGAGCATGCGTTGGTTTTCCCTTGAAGAGGAAAGGGTGATGCAGCAAAGTAGTGTAAGTATTTCCCTCAGTTTTTAAGAACCAAGGTATCAATCCAGTAGGAGGCTACACTCAAATCCCTCGTACCTACACAAACAAACAAGAACCTTGCAACCAACGCGATAAAGGGGTTGTCAATCCCTTTGCAGCCACTTGCAAAAGTGAGATCTGATAGAGATAATGAGATAAATATTTTTGGCATTTTTATGATATAGATTGGAAAGTAAGGATTGCAAAATAAAATAGATCGGAAACTTATATGATGGAAAATAGACCTGGGGGCCATAGGTTTCACTAGTGGCTTCTCTCAAGATAGCATAAGTATTACGGTGGGTGAACAAATTACTGTCGAGCAATTGATAGAAAAGTGCATAGTTATGAGAATATCTAGGCATGATCATGTATATAGGCATCACGTCTACGATAAGTAGATCGAAACGATTCTGCATCTACTACTATTACTCCACACACCGACTGCTATCCAGCATGCATCTAGAGTATTAAGTTCATAAGAACAGAGTAACACATTAGGCAAGATTACATGATGTCGAGTGATAAACTCAAGCAATATGATATGCCTTGCTGCCCCTGCTGTCACTGGAAAGGACACCGCAAGATTGAACCCAAAGCTAAGCACTTCTCCCATTGCAAGAAAGATCAATCTAGTAGGCCAAACCAAACTGATAATTTGAAGAGACTTGCAAAGATAATTGGAGAGCAGAGGAGGTGGTTTTGCAATGGAGAAGAGGGAGAGGAGCGTGCGGTAGCGATTTAGGATTGGACGAGAGGGCCGCCGCGCTGTGACAGGATCAAAATCAAAATCAATTTACCCTTCAATTAAGAAAGCGACACGACATTAACTAGTCTCCCTTTTATTCTGGGTCATAATTGAACATGATTTTCACAAAAAAATATGTTATACGTTGCAAAAATAATATAATTTGAAAGTACATTCAGATACGAACCAAACGATATAATTTTTGGTGACGTGCATTTACATTTTGCTTGTCAAATATAGTACATGGTGAAACTTTGACCCAAAATACGCAAAACAAAAAAATACTTCCAAGACCAGTGCCGCTCCTCTCCTCTTAAACCACCGCTGCTCCTCTCCTGATCCAATCTAAATCCAGCGACGCTCCTCTCCTCTTCCATTTCAAAATCACCGCCCCTCCTCTCCTGTTCCAATCCAAAACGAGCATCGCTCCTCTCCCGTTCTAATCCAAAACCAGCACTGCTCCTCTCCTCTTCCATTCAAAAACCACCGCCGGCGAGTGAAGGTGCTGTGGAGAAGTAGATCGATGGAGGAGTACAACCGATATGTGAGGATCGCGGACGGCAACCCTGTGAACCTAGCTAGGATGTTGGAGATATAGTCTTAGTTTGACAACAAGGACCAACTAGTGGCGACGGTGACATCCATGGCCAAATATATGCAACAGAGCGTAAAGGCAATGATACTCCTGAAGGGAGTCACGCGGGAGTACATAGAGCTGCTCCTCTGGGCCATGGAGGAAATAGATTCACCGGATCCGATCGTGAGGGAATGGTGGTGGGAGTATCGATCCCATATGGAGCGTCCACCAGAGATTGAAGGATCGAGCATCTAAGGGTGCCGTTTGTGAGGGTGTCATGCCAGACCGAGCCGATGGAGTCTTCATCGACCGAACCCAGCTGCAAGAGGAGAAAGCAATTGGCCCGACAATGGTTCCCCGCCATCCTCCCCCTTGTTGTTCACATTGTCTCAAGGGGCGGCTGTCTGCCGCCGAGGAATAGGAGGGGATTGCTGTCAGTGTGAAAACCGGCGGATCCCGGGTAGGGGGTCCCGAACTGTGTGTCTAAGGCTAATGGTAACAGGAGGCAGGGGACACTATGTTTTGTTGGAAATATACCCTAGAGGCAATAATAAAATGGTTATTATTATATTTCCTTGTTCATGATAATTGTCTATTGTTCATGCTATAGTTGTATTAACTGGAAACCATAATGCATGTGTGAATACATAGACCACAACATGTCCCTAGTGAGCCTCTAGTTGACTAGCTCGTTGATCAATAGATGGTTATGGTTTCCTGACCATGGACATTGGATGTCATTGATAACAGGATCACCTCATTAGGAGAATGATGTGATGGACAAGACCCAATCCTAAGCATGGCACAAGATCGTGTAGTTCGTTTGCTAAAGCTTTTCGAATGTCAAGTATCATTTCCTTGGACCATGAGATTGTGCAACTCCCGGATACCGTAGGAATGCTTTGGGTGTACCAAACGTCACAACGTAACTGGGTGGCTATAAAGGTGCACTACAGGTATCTCCGAAAGTGTCTGTTAGGTTGGCACGAATCAAGACTGGGATTTGTCACTCCATATGACGGAGAGGTATCTCAGGGCCCACTCGGCAATGCATCATCATAATGAGCTCAATGTGACTAAGTAGTTAGTCACGGGATCATGCATTACGGAATGAGTAAAGTGACTTGCCGGTAACGAGATTGAACGAGGTATTGGGATACCGACGATCGAATCTCGGGCAAGTAACATACCGATTGACAAAGGGAATTGTAAACATGATTGATTGAATCCCCTACATCGTGGTTCATCCGATGAAATCATCGTGGAACATGTGGGAGCCAACATGGGTATCCAGATCCCGCTGTTGGTTACTGGCCGGAGAACGTCTCGGTCATGTCTGCATGGTTCCCGAACCCGTAGGGTCTACACACTTAAGGTTCAGTGATGCTAGAGTTGTTATGGGAAATAGTATGTGGTTACTGAAGGTTGCTCGGAGTCCCGGATGAGGTCCTGAACGTGACGAGGAACTCCGAAATGCTCCGGAGGCGAAGAACGATATATTGGACGAAGGGTAATGGAGTCCGGAATTGTTCTGGGAGTACCAGGTGACGACCAGCGTGACCGAAAGGTGTTTCGGAGGCCCCGGCAAGCATTGGGGGGGCTTATGGGCCAAGGAGAGGAGGCACATCAGCCCACTAAGGGGCTGTGCGCCCCTCCCACCCCATCTCACGTAACGTGGAGAGGTGGGGGCGCCTCCCCTAGGGCAGCCACCCCTCCCGGCTTGGGGGCAAGTTTCATAGGGGTGGGAGCACCCAAACCCATCTAGGGTTTCCCCTGTGGCCTCCACCCCTCCCCTAGGGAACCCTAGGGCGCCTCCTCTATCCCCCTTCCCCCTATATATAGTGAGGGAGAGAGAGGGCAGCCGCACCCTTCCCCTGGCGCAGCCCCTCCCTCCTCCAACACCTCCTCCTCCTCCTCCATAGTGATTGGCGAAGCCCTGCCGAAGAACCACGAGCTCCATCGCCACCATGCCGTCATGCTGCTGGAGTTTTCCCTCAACTTCTCCTCTCGCCTTGCTGGATCAAGAAGGAGGAGACGTCCCCGGGCTGTAAGTGTGTTGAACATGGAGGCACCGTCCGTTCGGCGCTTAGATCGGAATCGACCATGATCTGAATCACTGCGTGTACGACTCCACCAACCGCGTTCTTGTAATGCTTCCACATCACGATCTTCAAGGGTATGAAGATCAAATCATCCTCTCCCTTTTTTTTGCTATAATCTCCATAGATTGGTCTTGGTGATGCATAGAAAATTTTGAATTATTACTATGTTCCCCAAAAGTGGCATCATGAGCTAGGTCTATTATGTAGATTCTATTGCACGAGTAGAACACAAGTAGTTGTGGGCGTTGGTTTGTTCAATATGCTTACTGTTACTAGTCTTATCTTGATTTGGCGGCATCGTGGGATGAAGCGGCCCGAACCGACCTTACACGTACGCTTACGTGAGACAGGTTCCACCGACTGACATGCACTTGTTGCATAGGGTGGCTTGCGGGTGACAGTCTCTCCCACTTTAGTCGGATCGGATTCGATGAAAAGGGTCCTTATGAAGGGTAAATAGAAATTGGCATATCACCGTTGTGGCTTTTGCGTAGGTAAGAAACGTTCTTGCTAGAAACCAATAGCAGCCACGTAAAACATGCAACAATAATTGGAGGACGTCTAACTTGTTTTTGCAGGGTATGCTATGTGATGTGATATGGCCAAAAGAATGTGATGAGATATGTGATATATGAGATTGATCATGTTCTTGTAATAGGAATCACGACTTGCATGTCGATGAGTATGACAACCGGCAGGAGCCATAGGAGTTGTCTTAATTTACTGTATGACATGCGTGTCAATCAGAACGCCATGTAATTACTTTACTTTATTGCTAACCGTTAGCCATAGTAGTTGAAGTAATAGTTGGAGAGTCAACTTCATGAAGACACAATGATGGTGATCATGATGATGGAGATCATGGTGTCATGCCGGTGACGAAGGTGATCATGCCGCGCCTCGAAGATGGAGATCAAAGGCGCAAGATGATATTGGTCATATCATGTCACTCTATGATTTGCATGTGATGTTTGTCATGTTTACATCTTATTTGCTTAGAGCGACGGTAGCATAAATAAGATGATCCCTCACTAAAATTTCAAGAAAGTGTTCCCCCTAACTGTGCACCGTTGCGAAAGTTCGTTGTTTCGAAGCACCACGTGATGATCGGGTGATAGATTCTAACATTCACATACTACGGGTGTAAGCCAGATTTACACATTCAAAACACTTAGGTTGACTTGACGAGCCTAGCATGTACAGACATGGCCGCGGAACACAAAAGACCGAAAGGTCGAACATGAGTCGTATAGTAGATACGATCAACATGAAGATGTTCACCGATGATGACTAGTCCGTCTCACGGATGATAGGACACAACCTAGTTGACTCGGATCATGTATCACTTAGATGACTAGAGGGATGTCTATCTGAGTGGGAGTTCATTAAATAATTTGATTAGATGAACTTAATTATCATGAACGTAGTCAAAAGGTCTTTGCAAATTATGCCGTAGCTCACGCTTGGTTCTATTGTTTTAGATATGTTCCTAGAGAAAATTTAGTTGAGAGTTGACAGTAGCAATTATGCGGACCGGGTCCATAAACTGAGGATTGTCCTCATTGCTGCGCAGAAGGATCATGTCCTTAATGCACCGCTTAGTGTGCTGAACCTCAAGCGTCGTTTGTGGATGTTGCGAACATCTGACATACACGTTTTTGATGACTATGTAATAGCTCAGTGCGTAATGTTAAACGGTTTAGATTTGAGGCATCGAAGACATTTTTGGAAACATCGTGGAACATATGAGATGTTCCAAGAGCTAAAATTGGGATTTTAGGCTCGTGCCCACGTCAAGAGGTGTGAGACCTCTGACAAGTTTCTTAGCCTGAAAACTAAGGGAGAAAATCTCAATCGTTGAGCATGTGCTCAGATAGTCTAAGTACTACAATCACTTGAATCAAGTAGGAGTTAATTTCCATATGAGATAGTGATGGTTCTCCAAAGTCACTGCCACCAAGCTACTACAGCTTCGTGATGAACTATAACATATCAGGGATAGAATGATGATCCTTGAACTATTCACGATGTTTGACACCGCGAAAGTAGAAATCAAGTAGGAGCATCAATTGTTGATAGTTAGTAAAACCACTAGTTTCAAGAAGGGAAAGGGCAAGAAGGGATACTTCATGAAACGGCAAATCAGTTGCTGCTCTAGTGAAGAAACCCAAGGTTGAACCCAAAACCCGAGACTAAGTGCTTCTGTAATGAGGGGAACGGTCACTGAAGCAGAACTACCCTAGATACTTGGTGGATGAGAAGGCTGGAAAGGTCGACAGAAGTATATTGGATATACATTATATTAATGTGTACTTTACTAGTACTCCTAGTAGCACCAGGGTATTATATACCGGTTCGGTTGCTAAGTGTTAGTAACTCGAAATAAAAAGCTATGGAATAAACGGAGACTAGCTAAAGGTGAGATGACGATATATGTTGGAAGTGTTTCCAAGGTTGATGTGATCAAACATCGCATGCTCCCTGAGGGAGTCCTGTATTAGGGGGTATCCGGATAGCCGGACTATATACTTCGTCCGGACTATTGGAGCGTGAAAGATACAAGACTCAAGACTCCGTCCCGTGAACGGGTGGGACTCTCCTTTGCATGGAAGACAAGCTTGGCGATCCGGATATTATATTTCCTTCCTTGTAACCGACTCCGTGTAAACCCTAGCCCCCTCCGATGTCTATATAAACCGGAGAGGTTGGTCCTTAGAAGGCCGATCACAATTACAGTCATAATCATCATAGGCTATCTCGTAGGGTTTAGCCTCTATGATCTAGTGGTAGATCTACTCTTGTACTACTCATATCATCAATATTAATCAAGCAGGAAGTAGGGTTTTACCTCCATCGAGAGGGCCCGAACCTGGGTAAACAATGTGTCCCTTGCTTCCTGTTACCATCACCCTAAGGCGCACAGATCGGGACCCCCTACCCGAGATCCGCCGGTTTTGACACCGACACTCCCTCTACCATCGGGAATGGTATTAAACCTAAATAATTGTTATTTGGTGTTTGCGTTGAGCATAGACTTGATTGGATTATGTTTATCGCAATACGGTTAAGGAGAATAATGGTTACTATGTTTATTCGAATAATACCTTCAATGGTCTTGCACCTAAAATGAATGGTTTATTGAATCTCGATCATAGTGATACACATGTTCATACCAAAAGATATAAGATAGTACTGATAGTACCACATACTTGTGGCACTGCCATTTGAGTCATATTGGTATAAAAAGCATGAAGAAGCTCCATGTTGATGGATCTTTGGACTCACTCATTTTTGAAAAGATTGAGACATGCGAACCATGTCTATTGGTATATACGCATGAAGAAACTCCATGCAGATGGATCATTTGGACTCACTTGATTTTGAATCACTTGAGACATGCAAATCATACCACATGGCAAGATGACTGAAAGGCCTCATTTTCAGTGAGACGGAACAAGAAAGCAACTTGTTGGAAGTAATACATTTTGATGTGTGCAGTCCAATGAGTGCTGAGGCACGCAGTGAATATCGTTATGCTCTTGCTTCACAAATGATTTGAGTAGATTCTAAGTATATTTACTTGTTGAAACACAAGTCTGAATTATTGAAAGGTTCAAACAATTTCAGAGTGAAGTTGAAAATTATCGTGGCAAGAGGATAAAATGTCTATGATATGATCATAGAGATGAATATCTGAGTTACGAGTTTGGTACACAATTAAGACCTTGTGGAAATTGTTTCATAACTAATACCGCCTGGAACCCCATAGTGTGATGGTGTGTCCGAACATCATAAATGCACCCTATTGGATATGGTGCATATCATGATGTCTCTTATCGAATTACCACTATCGTTTATAGGTTAGGCATTAGAGACAACCACATTCACTTTAAATAGGGCACCATGTAATTCCGTTGAGATGACACCATATGAACTATGGTTTAGAGAAACCTAAGCTGTCATTTCTTAAAAGTTTGGGGTTGCGACTCTTATGTGAAAAGTTTTAGCCTGATAAGCTCGAACCCAAAGTGGATAAATGCATCTTCATTGCACACCCAAAACAGTTGGGTATACCTCCTATTCAGATCTGGAAGCAAAACTGATTGTTTCTAGAACCGAATCCTTTCTCGAGGAAAAGTTTCTCTCGAAAGAAATGAGTGGGAGGATGGTGGGGACTTGATGAGGTTATTGAACCCTCACTTCAACTAGTGTGTAGCAGGACACAGGAAGTTGTTCCTGTGGCGCCTACACCAATTGAAGTGGAAGTTGATGATATTGATCATGAAACTTCGGATCAAGTCACTACCAAACCTCGTAGGTCGACAAGGATGCGTACTACTTTAGAGTGGTACGTAATCCTGTCTTGGAGGTCATGTTGCTAGACAACAATGAACCTACGAGCTATGGAGAAGCGATGGTGGGCCCAGATTCCGATGAATGGCTCGAGGCCATAAAATCTGAGAGAGGATCCATGTATGAAAACAAAGTATAGACTTTGGGAGAACTACTTAATGGTCCTAAGGCTGTTGGGTACAGATGGATTTTAAAAGGAAGACGGACAATGATGGTAAGTGTCACCATTCAGAAAGCTCGACTTGTCGCTATAATGTTTTCCGACAAGTTCAAGGAGTTGACTACGATGAGACTTTCTCACTCGTAGCGATGCTAAGATTCTGTTGGAATTATATTAGTAGTTACTGCATTATTTATGAAATCTTGCAGATAGGATGTCAAAACATTGTTTCCTCGACGATTTTCTTGGGGAAAGGTTGTATATGATACAACTAGAAGGTTTTGTCAATCCTGAAAGATGCTAACAAGTATGCAAAGCTCCAGCAATCCTTCTAAGGACTGGAGTAAGCATCTCGGAGTTGGAATGTACGCTTTGATGAGGTGATCAAAGATTTTGGGTTTATACAAAGTTTATGAGAAACTTGTATTTCCAAAGAACTGAGTGGGAGCACTATAAAATTTCTGATGAGTATATGTTGTTGACATATTGTTGATCAGAAATGATGCAGAATTTCTAGAAAGAATATAGGGTTGTTTGAAAGGTGTTTTTCAATGGAAAACCTGGATTAAGCTACTTGAACGTTGAGCATCAAGATCTATAAGGATAGATCAAAAACGCTTAATAGTACTTTCAAATGAATACATACCGTGACAAGATTTAGAAGGGGAGTTCAAACAAATCAACAAAGAAGGAGTTCTTGGCTGTGTTATAAGGTGTGAGCATTGAGTAGACTCAAGATCTGACCACGACAGAAGAGAGAGAAAGGACTAAGGTCGTCTCCTATGCTTTAGGCGTAGGCTCTACAGTTTGCTATGTTGTGTACCGCACCGGAAGTGTGCCTTGCCATGAAGTCAATCAAGGGGTACAAGAGTGATCCAGGAATGGATCACATGACAGCGGTCAAACTTATCCTTAGTAACTAGTGGACTAAGAAATTTTCTCGATTATGGAGGTGGTAAAAGAGTTCGTCGTAAAGGTTTACGTCAATGCAAACTTTGAGACTGATCTAGATGACTCTGAGTAGTAAACCGGATTCGAATAGTAGAGCAATTATTTGGAATAGCTCCAAGTAGCGCGTGGTAGCTGAATCTACAAGATGACATAGAGATTTGTAAAGGACACACGGATCTGAAAGGTTCAGACCCATTGACTAATAACCTCTCTCACAAGCGAGATATGATCAAACCCCATGGGTGTTGGATTCATTACAATCACATAGTAATGTGAACTAGATTATTGACTCTAGTGCAAGTGGGAGAGTGTTGGAAATATACCCTAGAGGCAATAATAAAATGGTTATTATTATATTTCCTTTTTCATGATAATTGTCTATTGTTCATGCTATAATTGTATTAACTGGAAATCATAATACATGTGTGAATACATAGACCACAACATGTCCCTAGTGAGCCTCTAGTTGACTAGCTCGTTGATCAATAGATGGTTATGGTTTCCTGACCATGGACATTGGATGTCATTGATAACGGGATCACATCATTAGGAGAATGATGTGATGGACAAGACCCAATCCTAAGCATAGCACAAGATTGTGTAGTTCGTTTGCTAAAGCTTTTGTAGTGTCAAGTATTATTTCCTTGGACCATGAGATTGTGCAACTCCCGGATACCGTAGGAATGCTTTGGGTGTACCAAACGTCACAACATAACTGGGTGGCTATAAAGGTGCACTACAGGTATCTCCGAAAGTGTTTGTTGGGTTGGCACGAATCGAGACTGGGATTTGTCACTCCGTATGACGGAGAGGTAGCTCTGGGCCCACTCGGTAATGCATCATCATAATGAGCTCAATGTGACTAAGTAGTTAGTCACGGGATCATGCATTACAGAACGAGTAAAGTGACTTGCTAGTAACGAGATTGAACGAGGTATTGGGATACTGACGATCGAGTCTCGGGCAAGTAACATACCTATTGACAAAGGGAATTGTATACGGGATTGATTGAATCCCCGACATCGTGGTTCATTCGATGAGATCATCGTGGAACATGTGGGAGCCAACATGGGTATCCAGATCCTGCTATTGGTTACTGGCCGGAGAACGTCTCGGTCATGTCTGCATGGTTCCCGAACTCGTAGGGTCTACACACTTAAGGTTCGGTGATGCTAGAGTTGTTGTGGGAAATAGTATGTGGTTACCCAAGGTTGTTCGGAGTCTCAGATGAGGTCCCGGATGTGACGAGGAACTCCGCAATGGTCCGGAGGCAAAGATCAATATATTGGACGAAGGGTATTGGAGTCCGAAATTGTTCTAGGAGTAGCGGGTGACTACCAGCGTGACCGAAAGGTGTTTCGGAGGCCCCGACAAGCGTTGGGGGCCTTATGGGCCAAGGGGAGGGGGCACATCAGACCACTAAGGGGATGTGTGCCCTTCCCACCCCATCTCATGTAACATGGAGAGGTGGGGGCGCCTCCCCTTGGGCAGCCACCCCTCCCAGCTTGGGGGGCAAGTTTCCTAGGGGTGGGGCGCCCAAACCCATCTAGGGTTTCCCCTGTGGCCGCCACCCCTCCCCTAGGGAACCCTAGGGCACCTCCTCCACCCCCTTCCCCCTATATATAGTGAGGAAGAGAGAGGGCAGCCACACCCTTCCCCTGGCGCAGCCCCTCCCTCCTCCAACACCTCCTCCTCCCCCGTAGTGCTTGGGGAAGCCCTGCCGGAGAACCACGAGCTCCATCGCCACCACGCTGTCGTGCTGCTGGAGTTTTCCCTCAACTTCTCCTCTCCCCTTGCTATATCAAGAAGGAGGAGACGTCCCCGGGCTGTACGTGTGTTGAACACGGAGACACCGTCCATTCGGCGCTTAGATCGGAATCTACCGTGATCTGAATCGCTGCGTGTATGACTCCACCAACCGCGTTCTTATAACGCTTCCGCATTGCGATCTTCAAGGGTATGAAGATCAACTCATCCTCTCCCTCTCTTGTTGCTAGAATCTCCATAGATTGGTCTTGGTGATGCGTAGAAAATTTTGAATTATTGCTACGTTCCCCAATATGTTTTACCCAGGTTCGGGCCCTCTTGATGGAAGTAATACCCTACTTCCTACTTGATTGATCTTAATGATATGAGTATTACAAGAGTTGATGAGATTGTAAAGGCTAAACCCTAGAAGCTATCCTATGATTATGATTGTTCTTGTCCTACGGACTAAACCCTCCGGTTTATATAGACATCGAAGGGGGTTAGGGTTACACATAGTCGGTTATAGAGAATGAGATCTACATATCTGAATTGCCAAGCTTGCCTTCCACACAAAGGAGAGTCCCATCCGGACACGGGACGAAGTCTTCAATCTTGTATCTTCATAGTCCAACAGTCCAACCAAAGTATATAGTCCGGCTGTCCGAGACCACTTAATCCAGGACTCAGTCAACTTCCCCCGCAGCCCAATAGTCAGGCAGGTTGTGAATTGTTAGGATGAGCTTAGGGTTGTCAGTATTTGCAGGTTGTGAATTGTGTTTTGTGTTGTGTATTTTGAGAGTACTTTCAGATATGAATATCTTTTGAATTTTAGATTTGCAGTATTGAGCATATGAAGTATTTTATGAATTCTAGAGATCTATTTTTAGCACTTAAAAATGTAGTTTCATAGGAGTATAAAAGTGCAGACAATGTGATTCTCAGAGAAGAAACTGCAAGTTTCAGTTTCAGATAAGAAACTGCAAATTCTGTTTCAAATAGGAAACTGCAACTTTCAGAGGCAAAGCATTTATATTAACACGGCCTTTTCAAACAGGGTTAACATCATGTTGGAAGTTTTATTCATGGTCGAAAATGCTACTACCAGCCAGTTAACATCATGTTGATCAACATTCATGCATAGCACATCTTCATATGATGCATAGTCAAAAAGATATGTTATTTTCAAAATGCCCACACAATGTCGAGTGTGCAAAAAATAGAGAAAACGAGGGATGAAGTTTTGGCAAGTGTTGGATGTGGTGTGCGTAGATGAAAATGGGGACCCACATGCCAATAATGGCAGAGGCTAAAATTTGGAGATATTTCCCTGCATCAGGTGGAATTGAACCCGGGCGGAACAGCTGCCGGGTAGTGTCACTTGGCCACTGGGCTAGTTCAGTACTTCGGTTACAAATAAGGCACTGCCTTGGGTGGTCCGACCACCTCTCCTGCGCCTTTGTGCGCTCGCCGCAGCGCCGCTGTCTGTCATTGTGAACATGCTGAACAAACGAGAGGAATCTGGAGAGGACAGTACGTGGAGAGGCGGACAGTCGGGACCCACCAGGTCTATGGCCATACGCAAGCAAGTTCCTCATCGAAAAAACTTCCTCCTAATGCTATACTGACATTGGGGCCCATAGGTTTGTCAACATAGTTACATTCTTTTAGGCGCTTCAACGTAGGAGATAAATTCACAATGAAGTTGTGGACCTGGTGGGTAGTATCATTTATTATCACTGGGGCAGCAAGTATCCGCTGGGTTTTGGGTTGCCCCGTCTAGGCTTTCTTTTTTAACATGTGCAACCCATGACATGCCGGTTTGTATTTTTTTGAGGGCCGTCATGTATCGACCGGCCTATGGACATCCCATCCAAGGTTTTATTTTTCCTGAAACACCGGCAGCCCAATTCATGTATTTTTTTTGAAGAAAACGCAGAGGTCTGTTCTATTTTTCTATATAAGAATAGGAACGTCTGGTCCAACTTTTGTTTCCCTTCTAACTATATTATATATATTTAAATTATTTTCTATGTTATCATATATTATTGTTATTGTCATCATATATTTAACAGATACTTACATATGTAAGAAAACAATATCCCACATCTTATTAACTTATAAAAATTTCTTAACAATAAAATACTGGATTTTTTTGGAAACGAAAATCCTGGTGATTGTGTACAAAAGCTTGGTAAGATTTTAGGACCGATGTAATAATAAATCACTTATTATTTAAATAAATTTATAACAAAATGCTCAACCCCTGTTTATTTTTTGATAACATTGCTGCGCCCAACCCAACATTATAATTAGGATCAACCCAGCAAAATCGTGTATTTCGAGAGAGTGCAAATGGCGTGTAATTTTTTAGGAGAAAAATAAATGGGCCGCATGGATGCTATATTATTTGTTCACCTAGCCCAGCAAATGGACTGTAATTCTAAAAAATAGAGATCAAATTGACTGTAAATTCTGAAAAAATGGGTTGAATATGTGCCACATTTTTGGAGGCTGAAATGTGGGCCAAGAGGTCGAAGCCAACGCAAGTCATTGTCAACTTAGTCAACAAATGATTATGACATCGTTAGCCATTGGATTTACATCCAACAACCGACATCCATCTTCAATCTCTGGTCTTCTTCCTCCAGCGCTGCCGGGACCACCTGCTCCTGCTTCCTGCTGCTAGCAGCTCTGCTTAGCAAGCTTCGCTGTGAAGCGCTACCCCACTGTTGGCCAGGCCATCCCTCCACCCCTCCACACCTCTTGTCTCCACTGACTGCCGAACCACACCACACCAAAACCAGTTAGCCCTTGTACACCTCTCTGTTTGTGACTCCACTCCCATGTCTTCCCATCTCCAGCTCGTTACTATCCGGCGCCTCGCCGTCGTCCACCACCTTGGATGCGCTCGGCGCGGAGTAGTCAACGTGGTCAAAGAACGACATCCATCGGAAGTAGACTGTGCGTGGAGAGGCTGAAAATTGGGTCCACGACCGCATGCAAGGAAATGCCTCCTTATTACGTGCAAAATAATGATTCCTCCACCTGACAGCTGGGACCCACCAGAAGGGCCTCTTTATTTCATAAAAAAATATTTCCCCCGCTGACAGGTCGGACCCACCAGCTATATCTTCGCACACAAGGAAGTGCCTCCTTATTACGAACAAAAAAAGAATACCCCCTGCTAGCTGGGACCCTCCATAGTGGGAGGCTGACTTGTGGGCTTAGTAAGTTGATGGGGACGGAGGGCTTGGTTAACTTAGTCAATATGAATGATTCTAGCTCCAGTGACCGTTCGATGTCCATCCAACGGTGGTAGTGCTTCTTCAACCTCTAGTCTTGTTGCTCCAGCTGCCCAAACCAGCGCCGGTCGTGCCGCGTGCTCCTGCTTCCCATGGCCGGCTATGATGCCGCGGAGGCCTCACTGCCCCCTACTACTCCCACCGCTGGCCAGACCCTGCGACGACGGCAGCCTCACACCACAGCCGAACTAGTGAACCCTCTTACTCTTCTCCGCGTGGGCATCCACTTCCGCGTCTTCCCCGGCTGCACGTCGTCCCCTTCCTAGGCCTTGCCATCGTCCATCGCCCTGGTGCTCTCGCCGCGGCGTGGTCAAGTGGTCAAGGAACGACTTCCATCGGAAGAGTAATATACATGGAGAGGCTGACAGCTGGGTCCACGGGCGCAGCAAGGAAGTGCCTCCTTATTTCACGGAAAATATTGATTCCTCCACCTGACAGCAGGGACCCACCGGATGGGCCACCATATTTGGCGAAAAAACATTCCCCCCTGACTGCTTGGACCCACCAGCTACATCTTCACATGCAAGTAAGTGCCTGACAGTCGGGACCCAGCTAGTCGAAGCGTACGTAGCGTTGTCATTCTGGTCGCGAAAGTGTACGTACATACTGGTCGATGTAGATGCACGCACATGTGGTAGTAGAGGCACGCACGTAGCATGTACACGTACGTACAACGGCTAGGGTGCAAGAAAGTAAATACAACCACGTACATAAATACGGGCGGGGTCTCGAACGCCGACTCGTGCATACGTACGGCCAGAGCTCATGTGCATGGCTATGGCTGGGTCAGAACGGAGAAACTGCGTTGTCATCGTGTTCATGGGGAGGCAACGGAATGCATCGTGTTCATTGGGAGGCAACAGAACACGTGTTGTTCATCGGGAGCCAACCGGCTTGGACGGAACAGGCGATGGAAACGAGGCCTGGCGTACCGCAGAATGGAGGAAACGGCCTTGTGTTCGACCAGCCACGGTGGAAACAGGATCATGTTCACCGGGAGGGTCTTGCGTACCTAAAATGGAGGAAATGGACCTCCTACGGTCGAAACGGGGTCCTGTTAATCGGGAGGGGTGTGGCATACTACAAAACGGAGGAAACAGACTTGTGTTGGAGTGCTACTGTCGAAACGGGGGTCCTGTTCATCGGGAGGGGTGTGGCGTACCGCAAAACGCGACTCCACGAGATACTATTCATCTCCACCGTCGACCTTCTCCAGACTCCACGGGGTACTGTTCATCCACCATCGACCTCCTCCAGCCTCCACCTGCGACTTTTCATCCACGGGCTCCTGTTCATCCAGCCTCCACCGCTCGTCCACCGGCTACTGTTCAGCCAGCCCTCTCCACGGGGTCCTGTTCAACCACCCCTCCATTGGCTACTATTCATCCAGCCCTCCACCGGCTACTGTTCAACCACCCCTCCATTGGCTACTGTTCATCCAGCCCACCATGGGGTCCTGTTCATCCAGCCCTCCACGGGGTCCTGTTCATCCACCGGCTCGATCGATTGGGGTACTGTTCATCCAGCGGCAATGGCCTCTACTACCACGGGTTCCTGTCCATCCAACCCCCACCGGGAACTGTTCATCCAAACCCCCCAACAACACTCACTATTCATCCAGAGGAAGCATCGATCGGCTTCAGCTAGCAGCAGTAGTGAAGGAATTGCTCAATCGGGTTCAGTGAACGCGTAGCCTGCAGTGCAATCGCTCGGGTTCAGTTAGAGCCCAATGACTCGCTCGGGTTCAGTTAGATCCCAATGCCTTGCACACACGCGCATACGCACAAGAGAAACGTGCATCGCTCGGCCCCCGACCAGCCACTGTAACCGGGAACTCCCCAAAATTTTCCTCGCCCTCACTTCTACCATTGTGTTTTCCGTCATGGACGGCCCAAAGAATGTCATGCAGCTGCGTCTCTGGCCCGCCCAGGACGAAAAGCCCATTTTCTATCATGATTTTTTGTCATAGAAGTAGGACCCCACCACATCTATGATGTTACCGTCTTTTGTCACAATTATTGCCATAGAAGTGTCATAAGTATGACAGAAAAAAAATTTGTTCGGCCCAAAATGTCACAGATGTGTCTTTTTTTGTAGTGTGACCCACAAGTATAGGGGATCTATCGTAGTCCTTTCGATAAGTAATAGTGTCGAGCCCAACAAGGAGCACAAGGAAATGACAAGCTTGTTTTCAACAAGATATTCTCTGCAAGCACTGAAATTGTCGGTAATAGATACTTGTGTGATAAGATAATTCGTAACGGGTAACAAGTAACAAAAGAAACTAAGGTGTAGCAAGGTGGCCCAGTCCTTTTTGTAGCAAAGGACAAGCTTGGACGAACTCTTATATAAAGCAAAGCGCTCCCGAGGACACATGGGAATTGTTGTCAAGTTAGTTTTCATCATGCTCATATGATTCGTGTTCGTTACTTTGATAATTTGATATATGGGTGGACCGGTGCTTAGGTGCTGCCCTTCCTTGGACAAACCTCCCACCTATGATTAGCCCCTCTCGCAAGCATCCACAACTACGAAAGAAGAATTTATGGATCCAAATCAGCCCCTTACGAAGCAATGCATAAACTAGGGTTTAAGCTTCTATCACTCTAGCAACCCATCACCTACTTATTACTTCCCAATGCCTTCCCCTAGGCCCAAATCATGGTGAAGTGTCATGTATTCAATGTTCACATAACACCACTAGAGGAAAGACAACATACATCTCATCAAAATATCAAACGAATACCAACTTCACACTATTACTTATAACAAGACTTTTCCCATGTCCTCAGGAACAAACTTAACTACTCACAAAGCATATTCATGTTCATAATCAGAGGAGTATTAATTATCATTAAGGACCTGAACATATGATCTTCCACCGAATAAACCAACTAGCATCAACTACAAGGAGTAATCAACACTACTAGCAACCCACATGTACCAATATGAGGTTTTGAGACAAAGATCAGATACAAGAGATGAACAAGGGTTTGAGAGGAGATGGTGCTTAGGAAGATGTTGATGGATATTGACCCCCTGTCGATGAGAGGATCGTTGGTGATGATTTCTCCCTCTGGGAGGGAAGTTTCCCCGGCATAACACCTCTGCCGGAGCCCTAGATTGGTTCTGCCCAGGTTCCGCCTCGAGACGGCGGCGCTTCATCCCGAAAGCTTCCTTCTGATTTTTTCCAAGTCAAAACACACCATATAGAAGAAGATGGGCATTAGGGGCCTGCCAGGTGGCCCACAAGGCAGGGGCGCACCTAGGGGGTAGGGCGCGCCCCCACCCTTGTGGATGGTTGGTGGCCCCACTCTAGTGCTTTCTTCGCCCAATATTTTTTATATATTTGAAAATAATTCTCCGTGAAGTTTCAGGACTTTTGGAGTTGTGAAGAATAGGTCTCTAATATTTGCTCCTTTTCCAGTCCAGAATTCCAGCTGCCAGCATTCTCCCGCTTCATGTAAACCTTATAAAAGAAGAGAGAAAAGGCATAAGTATTGTGATATAACATGTAATAATAGCCCATAATGCAATAAATATCGATATAAAATCATGATGCAAAATGGACGTATCAACTCCCCCAAGCTTAGACCTCGCTTTCCCTCAAGCGAAAGCCGAAATCGAAAAATATGTCCACATGTTTAGAGATAGATGTGTCGATGAAATAAAATACGGGCATGAGGGCATCATGATCATCTTTAGAACAACAACAAATGTTGTCACATAACTTCTTATGCCAAAGTAATAATTCATTCACAGGGTAAAGTATTAATCAGAAACTTCATTGAAAACTAACAAACTATGATCTCAGTCATTGAAGCAATTGTAATTTATCATAACATCGGAGAGAGTCAATTCAAGAGCTTTTCAGCAAGTCCACATACTCAACTATCATTTAGTCTTTCACAATTGCTAACACTCACGTCATACTTATGGGTTCAAAGTTTCAATCGGACATAGAGAAAGATAGGGGCTTATAGTTTCTCCTCCCAACCTTTTACCTCAAGGGTAATGTCAACAATAATACTTTATGATAACCTACATCCGAGTGGATATATATATATATATATATATATATATATATATATATATATATATATATATATATATATATATATATATATATATTAGCAGAACAACTATTCTGATAACACTTCCGCACTGCACGCTCAACGCAAGTGCACTGCACTTTCTGTAGCAAGGGCACTGCAATACACACTAGTGAACTTCGTGCCGTAAAAAACTGCACGCAGTGTTTTTTCGGTACTGTTTCTGCTCTAGTTTCTTACTCGTTTATCGGAACGAGGCGTATAATATACCATTGGAAAGCTATGGATTAGGCAAAACTTCGCCATGTTGAACACTTTTTGAGATTCCTCGCGGTTTAAGAGCAGTTTGAAAAATGGTGCGCCGAACGATGAGTGGCAGCGAGCGTATTTTCGTGATTTTTTCTAAACCGCTCATCGGAATAAAGAAAATGATACGCCGTTGGAAACATATCATCGAGGCACATCTTTTTTATATCTATTATATATTGTAATTCGTTACGGTTTAAGAGCAGTTTCAAATTTACTAAATCGCGGAATTACGTTTTTTTGAATTTTTTTTAATTTTCGGTACTGTTTTAGCTCCAGTTTTTTAACCGTTTGCCGAAATGAGGAGTATGATATGCCGTTGGAAAGGTACGGACAAGGCGCCACTTTTGTATGTTGGAATAGTTTTGAGATTCCTTACGGTTTTTAGTTAATTTTGAAAATCGTGCAGCTGACAACGGGAGGCAGCGGCCATTTTTCGCGAAATTTTTGCAAACCGCTGGTCGAAATGATTCGAATTATACACCATTGGAAAGATATCGATGAGGTGCAACTTTTTCATGTAGAACACTCTCTCTGATTCCTTATGGTTGAAGAGTAATTTTGATTTTAACGAAATGCGGACACTCTGTTTTTTCGCGATCCAAAATTGTCGTATGTACTGCATCCGACAGAAAACCGCACTGCTTCGAACTAAAAACCGCACTTCATTAGACGGGCAAGCGAGCTGCACTCCTTTGTCGGACGTAAATTTTCTCACAAGTTTTTATGAGTTTTTGTCGTATTTTTTCTACTTTTTTAACGAACGAGGGCGGACCCCAAATACGAGGGCAAGTGACCTGTGACATAAATCATAGTGAACCACATTACTATTCTATTGTTTTAGTAACCTTCTTTTCTCACTTTCATCTTGGGACGCAAGTGAACAGTATCACTCTCGAAAATGAACCACGTTCGAGGACCAAGCGCACTGCATGTGTTTGACGGAATCGACCGAGTTTTGAACACACAAGCACATCGTGCACTGCATGTGTTTTTTTGTGACACCCAAATCGACGAGTGAACTTCATCAGACAAAAGAACGCACTGCTAACCACACTGCAGCAGACGGGCAAGTGAACTTCATGTTTTTTTTGTCGGACATAAATTTTCCAAGACGAGCAAGTGAACCGCATCAATACAAAGAATGAACAGCAACACTTTCGAAAGTGAACGACATGAGTTACTGTTGACGTTTTCATGTAACACGTTTTTTTGGGACAACGTTTTTCATTAACATGTTTGGGACTGTAGTGACGAGCCAAGTGCACTGCATCTTCTATTTGTCCTTTTTTTGTGTTAACGCGTCCGGACTCAAGAGTAGAGGCAAGTGTACTGCATTAGTTTATTGTTCTAACTATTTTAATTCTGTCATTCAAATGAACTGCTTGAGAACAATGAAACGAACCTCTAGACAAAACAATAGTACAAACCTATCGTCCACTTCACAATAGAATTTAGAAATGCATATACCATACATAAAAGGAAATGACAACAGTAGCAATATTGAACCTCTCAAAACACAGAAATAAGCATACGAATTGCACATGGAAACTCTCAGTAGCACCGCGCCTGGGAACTGCAAGCCAGCAGCAGCCAAATTGCATCACTACGCACTTTGATGAATACCCAAGTGAACTACAGCAAGCAAAAGAATTGCATTCTTGGTCTTGAGTTCACTTTTTTCTATTTTTAATGTTTTCCCATCTGCTGCAAACCGTGAAAACTGAGCTTCAATTTTTTTTGCAACGAGTAGACATGGGTTGAGGTGTAGTTCCTAGGAGATAGAATAAAACTACACGCCGCGTGGGGGATGAGTTGCACACCAGCAACTGCCGAGCAACACAAGGTCTGACCAAGGTTTGGGGCGCCCTGCATTGCACGCCAGATCCGCGAGCATTTTACGCCAGCAGCACGGGCACTCCACCCCAGCACCGCACCGAAGACCTAGACGAATAGCAATTTTTGTGCCCAAGCAAAATCTGAAAAAAAAATCCTGAACTTCGTCAGTGCATCAACAGCACCGCATCTTGTCCACCTTCCCACGAGCTGCAGTGGCGGACCGCTGGGGTCGTCAGCGATGGGCCATGTGCCTTGTGCAGTAGGGCTTCACTAGTAACAATGGAGAGGGGAAAAGGTGAGTACATGGGAAAACTGAACTGCATGAGATGGAGGAGCGCACCACGGCACGTACTGGATTCAGTAGCAGGGGCATCCTATAGGTTGCCGGCTACGGATGGGAGGGAGGGGCGTCCGTCGCCTGTCAATAGGATAAAGGTACGGGGGCAGCCGATCCATGGGGCTAGGGCTACGGGATGAAGGTAGCCGGTGTGACGTCAGTCGATGGCCGCGGCGGATCTGGGTGTGGGGAGAGTGGTTCCGACCACAGCGGCGCAACAGGAGGTCGGGGCTGAGCCAAGGCACGCTGACGTAATAGGAGGTCATCAGGTAGGGGCAAGCCATGGCGGGGCGGCCGGATCTTGCTGGATCCGGTAGCGCGGCGGCAGTTGGAGGTAGCCGGGACACCTCGTGTGGTGGTGAATGGAGCAGTGGCGACGGCGGGGAGGTCCGTGTGGACGGTGGCGCGCGCGGCTGCTGGTGGCGAGGGGCAGCCCGATCCGGCGGCGAGGAAGGCCAGGGATGGCCCAATCCAGCGGCGAGGGAGGCCGGGGCGGCTCGATCTCGCACGGCGATGCGGGCCTATGGCAACCATAGGAGGAAGAAGGTGGGAGAGGAGGTCCGGCTGGCGGTTGGAGGGGGTGGGGCGCGCTGGCTGTGGATGGTGGTGGAGTCGGGGGGCTTGCTGGCGGGGGGAGAATGGTGGTGGAGGCGGAGGGGTTCGTGGGGGTGGGGGAGGAAGAGATGCGGTTTGTGGGTGGGTGGTAGTTACTATGTCTAGGGGAAATCCATCCTACCACTCGGTGGTAGTTACCCCACATATCTCATATACTACCATGTGATACTATATATACTATTTTACTATTTTAAATATGTTCATATACTATGTCTAAGATATTTCAAAGCAAGTTACATGAAAAAATTACATATGAACCCATAGTTTTTGTTATATTTGTGAAATATGTACATATTTGTACGTAAAAAAGAGCATACTCAAAACATGGTATATACTACCTAAAAATTAGTATATATACTACCTAATCATTGTTATATACTACATACTACATGTACATACTCTTAATTTTGACAGATACTATATACAACATACAAAACGCAAGTGGTGATAACTACCACTGCTTGTAGGAAACATTTGTCCTATATATATATATATATATATATATATATATGTATATATATATATATATCCGGTTCTCTTCAACACATAGTGCTTGCCAAAGGAAAAAGTGTAAAAAGGAAAGGTGAAGACCACCATGACTCTTGTATAAGGGTAGAAGATAAAAGTAAAAGATAGGCCATTCGCAGAGGGGAGCAGAGGTTCTCATGCGCTTTTATAGTTAGATGCACACAATATTAATGCAAAAGAATGTCACTTTATATTGCCGCTTGTGACAAACAACTTTATAATGCAGTCTGTCGCTTTTATTTCTTCCATATCACAAGTTCGTATAAAGCTTATTTTCTTCACACTAATAGATCATACATATTTAGAGAGCAATTTTTATTGCTTGCACCGATGACAACTTACTTCAAGGATCTTACTCAATCATAGGTAGGTATGGTGAACTCTCATGGCAAAATTGGTTTAAGGGATGTTTGGAAGCACAAGTAGTATCTCTACTTGGTGCAAAGAATTTGGCTAGCATGAGAGGAAAAGGCAAGCTCAACATGTTGGAGGATCCACGACAATATAGCTTCTATTTGGATATAAGAAAACATAACCCATTATGTTGTCTTCCTTGTCCAATATCAACCTTTTAGCATGTCATATTTTAATTAGTGCTCACAGTTACAAAAGATGTCCAAGATAGTATATTTATATGTGAAGCCTCTCTTTCTTTATTACTTCCTATTAATAGCAACAATGACCAAAACTATGTTTGTCAACTCTCAACAACTTTTATTCGTCATACTCTTTATATGTTAAGTCATTACTCTCCATAAGATCAATATATGAGGTTTTTGTTTCTTTCTTTCTTTTATTTTTATTCCCTCGAGATCATAGTAAGATGGCAAAGCCCTCAACTCAAAACTACTCTTTATTATATAACTCACTGATATCTACTACGCAACTTGTTCTTGTAGACTTGTGTTGGGCCTCCAAGCGCAAAGTTTTGTAGGGCAATAGCAATTTTCGCTCAAGTGTATGACCTAAGGTATCAATCCGTGGGAGGTGTAGGATGAAGATGGTCTCTCTCAAACAACCCTGCAACCAAATAATAAAAAGTATGTTATGTCCCCAACACACCAAATACAATGGTAATTTGTATAGGTGCACTAGTTCGGTGAATAGATGGTGATACAAGTGTAGTAATGATAGTAGGTATTGATTTTTGTAATAGGAACAATAAAAATAAGCAAGGTAGCAATTGATCAATCGGAGCACAAATAGTATAGCAATGCTTGAAAATGAGGCCTAGGGTCCGTAGTTTCGCTAGTGCAATCTCTCAACAATGCTAATATAATTGGATCATATAACCATCCCTCAACGTGCGATGAAGAATCACTCCAAAGTTCCTATCTAGCGAAGAACATAAGAAGAAATCATTTGTAGGATAAGAAACCACCTCGAATCTATTCTTTCTGATTGATCTATCCAAGAATTTGTACTAAAATAACACCAATACAAAGAACTTCAAAGAGTGCCCCAAGATTTCTACCGAAGAAACAAACACAAGAACGTGCATCAACCCCTATGCATGGATTACCCCAATGTCACCTTGGGAATCCAAAAGTTGAGTGCCAAAACATATATCAAGTGAATCAATAAAATACCCCATTATCACCATAGGAATCCATATGCAAGACATATATCAAGTGCTCTTAAATCCATAAAAGTATTCAATCCGATAAAACAAAGTCTCAAAGGGAAAACTCAATTCACAACAAGATAGAGAGGGGAAAACACCATATGATCCGACTATATTGACAAAGCCCGCGATACATCAAGATCTTGACACCTCAAGAACACGAGTGTTGGATTTAGGGTTCTGGCAGACCCTTGAGGTTCGAACTCTGGGGTGCGCGCGGAGGTTTCGCCTTCTACCTACCTGTTCCTCGCTGAATCGCTAGGATCTAAACTACGAGAAGAACAACACAAGAGACACAGAGTTTATACTAGTTCAGGCCACCATTGTGGTGTAATACCCTACTCCAGTGTGTGGCATGGTGGATTGCCTCTTGGGCTGATGATGAACAATACAAGGAAGAACAACCTCGCGAGGGTCTGTTCTTGTGGTGGTGTTGTCTCTTTTGAGGGGTTGGTTCTAGATGCCTATCTTATCCCCAGATTCCTCTCTAGATCTCTCTTTTTTCTACCCTGTGGGTGGCTAGTCCTATTTATAGGCAAAGGCCCTGGGCCTCTTCCCAAATATTGAGTGGGAAGGGCACCAACAATTGGTCAATTTGAAGGGGAACATCTAGTACACTTATCCTGACTAAAGTTGGTCTTCGCCTGTCAAAGGCTCTGGTGGTGACGCCGACTTGGGCTCCACGGTGACCTCCATCCTGCCGTTGGACTGGTCTTGGTCTTGTTGCACCGAAACGAATGCCTTTGCTTGATGCTCTCGCCTGCGCTTGCTCCCCTTGCACTAAAGAGGAAAGAAGGACACTGCGCGGGCTGGCGCCCGGCTGGCGCCCTTGGTCGTCATGGCTTGCGTCATGGGCACTTCGCGAGGTACCCCGCCTTGAACTCTCTGCCTCCTCGCGAGCCAGCCTGACGAGGCCGTGCCTGAGGAAGCTCCTTGTCATCCGCCCCGCGAGGCTTGGCCCCTCGCGAGGGTCTTGAGCTTGTGTTGACAAAGATGGGCCGTGCTGGGCCCCCTTTGAGCCACGTCGCAGGCCGCAGGTAGGCAAGTGTGGGGACCCCCATTCCCAGAACGCCGACAGTAGCCCTCGGGCCCGACGCGTGCCTGGACTTGGCCGAGCAGAGAGGCGAAAGGGCAAGTGTGAAGCGTCGCGGGCCCTAACAGCCTGCGGCCTTGGGCACCGCGTAGCGGTTGATTGGACGTGGGCGCCTCCACAACCGCGCGAGTTGATAAGGAGCGGCATCTGCCTTCTGCCTCCTTTGCTATCTCCAGTTGCTGCTCAGATCCCCTTTCTTGCGCCTCTCCTTCCTTCCTTCGAAATCTCCAGATCTACTCCAACCGTGCGCCCTAGCCAAACATGGCGCCTCGCCAGGCCCCGGCCGGAGCTTGGTATTCGTCCGCCTTGGACTTGCCGAACATGTCGGAGGCGAGCCTTGCCCGAGTGCGCCAGATGGCAGCGGCGAAGGGCGTCGACGGGGCAAAGGTGTTCAAGGCCGGCTCTGACCTCCCTAAGGGCCAAGGGAGCACCTTCTATCCGCTCCTTGTGAGCGCCATTGTCGCCGGTCTGGTGCCTCCCTTCTCTGAGTTCTTCTTTTCTGTCCTCTGCCATTATAACCTTCAAGCTCTGCACCTCCACCTCAACTCTGTCCTCCTTCTGGCAATCTTCACCTACTATTGCGAGGCTCACGTGGGGGTGAAGCCCTTAGTGGCCCTGCTGCGCCACTACTTCTCCCTCCGGACCTCTCGTGGTTCCGTCTCTGCGTGTGCGAGCTTCGTCGCGTACGGCAGCTCCATCACCATTTCGAATCCCGGGAAAAGGATTGAGGGCTTCAAGAGCAAGTGGGTCTTGGTTGATGCTGGGCGCATCCACCCCTGGCTGGTCTTGCCCACGGTGCACCCCTCGAGCTCCGACGACTGGTCTCGAGTGGAGCTTGTGGATCCCCGCGCAAGGCTGGTGTTGGAGAAGATGGATGCGGATCTGAGGCCGGCCAACATGGCGGCGGCAAAGCTGACTGGCGCCTCGCTGCTGAGGGAGTTCCTGGAGCATCAGCTGGCTCCGCTTCATCAGTACTCGCTTCCGATGTGGAGGCCCCACCCGAGCCCCGCGGTCCTGGCCGAGGAGGATCTAGCCGCGGTCCTCCAGTCTTTGGTCGGGGGCGACGTGGCAAGGCTGGAGGGCGCTCTGACGCCCCTATTCCTTCGTGAGGACTGGGAGCAGGTTATGGGGTCCATGCCCGTCTTCAACGGGGACGGGCCTGCGCCCGCGGAGGCTCCCGAGGACCTGGTGGACGTATCCTCCGGCGACTCCAGCGAAGAGAGGGAGGAAGGGGAGCAGGGAAAGGGGGCTAACTCCAAGGCAGAGTCAAGGTCTCCACCTCTTTGGCGCAAGTCCCGCCCTCTCCGCCTTCCTCTGAGTGATGATGACGAGGGTGATGACGAGCAGGGCGGCGGGAGCCTGCCCCTGGCCCCGAAGAAGCACCAGACTGGGCTGATCCCCCGCGGGTCCGCCCCAGCCCCGAGGCGACCCGCAGGCGCCCCAGCTGCACCTGCGCTCCTTGAGGCTGATCCTTGCAACTGGCTCTCGGGCTTCAAGTACGGCCGGAGGCTGCTCGAGCCTGCTGGCGACGACCTGTAAGTGCTTGATCCATGTCTTGTTTCTTGTTTCGTCGCTGAGGCTTGACGTCCGTATCGCCCGGTTAGGCTGGCGCCCACGGCAAAGAAGCTGAAGAGGGCTCCTGAGACTCCATCCGCGGCAGCGCCTCTGCTCGCGAACGAAGCTGAACGTGACGCGCGGGCCTCTCTTGCCCAGGCGTCCCTGCGAGGCCCTGCCGAGCCGGCTGGGGCGAGCTCGACTCTTATGACCCTGGCGACTACCGAGGCGCCCCCGCTTGACGCCGCCACCACAGCCGCTGGGGCGCAGCAGGCTCCGCCTCAGGACACCGTGGTTATGCTGCCGTCTTCTCCTCCTACTCCGCCGGCTGCTGCTTCCCCGTCTCCTCCTACTGTCCTGGATCGTGCTATTGCCAAACTGGACCGTATGCGGTGGGATCTTATGAGCGCCGACCCTCGTTTGGTGGCCGGGCGCTTGGAGCTAGCCTATGGCTGGATTCACTCCGATGCTTCGATTCGGGTGACGCTGGTCCAGGCCTCGACGGCCTGCGATGAGGAGAAGCAGGCCATCCTTGGGGCGAAGGTTGCCCGCGACGCCGCCTTGGGGGAGGCGGCTAATGCCCGAGGTCGTTGCGAGGTGCTGGAGGGTGAACTGAAGGGCCTGGAGGACCGGCTCGCCGAGGAGACTCGCCTTCGCCTAGAGCAGTAGGACGGCATGAAGGCTCGCGAGGTGGCCGTCAAGGACTGGGACGCCAAGCTCAAGAAGCGCCGTGACCGCCTAGGCGGGCTGGAGCGAGAGCTGAAGGCGAGGAAGGTTGAGTTGGACGGCAAGGCACGGGTTCTTGCCAAGGATCGTGTGGCCTTTCCGGAGATGGAGGAGAAGGCCCGCACTTCACTGAAGACACTTTATGAGAGCGGCCTGGAGAGCCCGCTGGCCGGTGAGGAGGACGGCCCCGCCAAGCTGCTTCCTTTCCTGGTTCGTGCCCTGGAAGATGTCGCCCTTGGCCTCGGCCCTACGGCTGAGGCCGAGGCACGCGTCTTGTCTTCTGCGGCACTGGCGCGGGTCTTCACCCACATCTATCTTCGCGACCCCAACGTCGACCTCGACAGCCTGCTGGAGCCAGCGAGCGGCGAGCATGCTGCTGCCGCTGCTGAGGCCGTGAAGGGTCGTGCAGAGGCTCTGCTGGGGAAGTTCCGGGCCTTCAGCACCAGGCCGAAGCAGAGCGCTGCCAGCCCGGCAGCTCCACAAGGCGAGCCCGCTCCGCGCAATTCCACGACCGGCAAGTGACTCCGTTGTGGCTCCCATCCTGCTTTTAGTTTCTGCACATGTATCAGGCCTCGGAGAGGCGTTAAAACTTGCATTTGGTGCTATGATAACAGTATGGACTCTAATATTTGCTTTTGAATTCCTTGAAATTTGCGCTATTTCCTTCCTACTTGCTTGTGTCCTACGCCGGTAGAGCCCGGCCCCGCGCATACCTCAGCCACCGTTAGCCCCGACCGGAAACCAGGACGGGACCAAGGAGTTAGGGGCTACGTGACAAGTTAGGCTCCTGAGTCGCGATGCTCAGGAGTCCCCCTTGGCACTCAAACAGCAAGTAGGGAGGTGAGATGTGGGGGTGGATCTACCGTTCTACATCTGCAGAGCCCGGCCCCGCGCATACCTCAACCGCCGTTAGCCCCGACCGGAAACCAGGACGGGAGCAAGGAGTGAGGGGCTACGTGACCAGTTAGGCTCCTGAGTCATGATGCTCAGGAGTCCCCTTTGATGCTCAAACGACCTTCATACCTTGGCTCCACTCGGGAAGGGACGTGCGACGAACCAGGCCCGGGAGGCCTGGCTGGGTGGCGTGCGTCTGGGCGTGACCCAGGCGTAGCCCCCGTGCCCCGCCCCCTCGCGCGGCACTACTGAGGGGAGGCGTTGCGATGAGGCTAGACACTAAGCTCTGGGCTCCCTGAGGTTGATGCGGCCCGGGGGCCACCCTCAGTTGTTTATCACCAGCGTGGAGCATAGCGCTTCCGTATGCGTACGGGCATAGCCGGTCCTCGGCAGTGTCGTCAGCCAGCGCAGAGCATGGTGCTTCCACTGGTGCGTGGGAGGGGGCTCCCCTCCGGGAGGAGCCCCCGGGGCGTGTACAACCCAGCCCTGACATGTGGCTGGCATCATAGGGCTTGACGAGGTGTATCTGGGCACCCGTGAGCCAGCGCGGGACTAACGGGGCCCTACCTCAAGGCGGGTTGCGCCTGGCTCTGGGCCTTATCTTGGAGTGTGTTCCTGCAAATTTGACTAGATGCTAATGCTCTACGTCCTCGGGTCCCGGCTCTCGGGCTGGTCTCAGCCGTCACTAGTATGCCGGGGCGCGATGCCGTGGGCAGACCAGAGGGTGAGGGCCGGAGAGCCGGTAGGAGCCCTGAGTCGCGATGCTCAGGCACCCCCTTTAACGCGCAAGCTGGGTTAGATGTCGAAATTCTACATCCTCGGGTCCCGGCTCTCGGGCTGGTCTCAGCTGTCGCTGGTATGCCGGGGCACGATGTCGTGGGCAGACC